>NC_134863.1:41593133-41898466 GCF_049852395.1 Peromyscus maniculatus bairdii | reverse complement strand
ACAGCCAAGCACTTGGCCAAGCTACTAGAGTTCAGTTGAAGAGAGGGAGGAGGAATTACGGGAGCAAGGGGAGTCAATATGATGGGGAAAACCACAGAAATAACTGACTCAAGCTAGTGGGAGCTCAAAGACTCTGGACTGACAGCTGGGAAACATGCACTGGACCAAACTAGGCCCTCTGAATGTTGGTGACAGTTGTGTGGCATGCTGTTTTCAGGTTCCCTGGTAATGAGACTAGGATTTATGCAGGGTACACAGATTTATTAGAGCCTATTCCCTATGGTGCCTTACTCAGCCATAATGTAGGGGAGAGGGGCTTGGTCTAGCACCAACTTTGTATGCCAACCTCTGTTGACTACCTAACAGAGAACTTACCCTCTATGAGGAGGGGATGGAGATTGGATGGTGGGGGAGGAGAGGGGAGCAAGAGAAGGGGAGGGAGGGGGAACAGGGGTTGGTATGTAAAATGAAAAATAAATAATTTTAAAAAAAGAATCCTGAAATGTTACAGTAATAGTACCACATATATCTTAAAAACTGGAGACATTGTAAAACGGTGAGATGTTTTATCTCTTTTCACAGCAATCCGAACCAGATCTCTAAGACCCTCTATTTATTTATCACAATTTTGCTCTCATATTGATCCACAGAGCCTTTTACCTGATCCAAACATGTGTCTTCCAAGTGTTCCCCTTGGTGTCTTGGAACCTCTTAGTTTGTCTTGATTGCCTGGTTCTGAGCACAGGCTGCTCTGAATTTGGCTGGTGTTTGGCATTTATTCTCCCTCATGCTCTGTGCTCAGCTGACAGAGGGAAGACACGTTTGACTTGCCACTGGCTGCTTCTACAGGTTTGTTTTTCCTAAGGAGAAAAAAAAAAGAGTGGGGGAAGGAAGAAACAAGGAAGAAAAAAGACACCTATTAGAGTTTCATGGCATCTTGCTACAAGTCCATGTTCATCTTCTCATGTTTTACATGTTTGGTCAGCCCTCTTCGCTAACTGAAAACTTGAAATCTTAGCTCCAGTTTTCTTTTATTATTGTTGTTGTTAGTTAGCTTCTATTTTTTCTTACATTCAAATAAAACCTAAAAACACATTCTTTTGTTTCATCCAACTCATAAGACCCTTCTCATATTTTCATATCCAAAGTGGTATAAACAGATTATTGAATCCTTACATACATTTTCTATTTCAAAAATCTTCTATATCTATCTCAGCTAACTAATACCATTACCAGAAATGTTATCACCTCCAAAATCAATCACACACACACACACACACACACACACACACACACACACTAACGCACACTAACGCACACATACACAAATCTTTATCCTTAAAGCTCACTCTACCATCACCTATCACTAAAGCCTTCTTCCAATTTGGGAAGTTCAACACTCAGATCACCCACCATTCTTTTCTTCATTTAACTTTCCTTATTTAACAAGGTATACAAGGCCAATTTTTATAAAATTGGCTGTGAAAATACCTCCAATTTCCCATGTTATTTTCTTCTGTTTCACTGATCAGGGTGAAATTGCAGCCCTAGGTGATGTTCAGTTATCTTATTTCTTCCTACATCTCCGCAGTCGATGAACAACACAACCGTATGCTTCAACTACCTGAATTTTGCTTGGCCATCAGGGATAGTCAGTTACACAGAACTACTTTTACTGCTCAGTAATAATTTCAGACTACTAATTTAAACATAATCTTCTGTTCTTAGGAGACAGTTCAGCAAAACTCAGCACTGTTGACTATCACCTCCATCCTGAAATTTTTATTCTCCTTGGTTCCCTTGTCACGTTCTGATATTCCCCTACTTCACTAATGGCATCTTCTCAGTCTTCTCTTTCTGGACCCTCTTCACAGACTGTGATTCAACTTCTCAACTTTTAAATCTTGGTTATCCTCTTACTCTGGGCTCCTTTTCTATAGGATCTCAAGCATTTTCACAGCTTTAGATAAAATTGAAATGCAAACAACTCCAACACACTTTCACTTAAAACATGAATATCCAATTTCTTACTTCTAGATCATTTGTCAGTTCATTTGATGTTTCCTAAGTGAAAAAGTCTTCTATCTAATGTTCTTTTATCCCGGTATCCTTATGTGGTGATTTGAACATAGTTGGCCACCCATAAAATCATAGGAAGTGGCACTATTAGGAGGTGTGGTCTTGTTGGAGTAGGTATGGCCTCCTTGGAGGAAGTGTGTCACTGGGGAGTGAGCTTTGAGGTCTCATATATGCTCAAGCCATGCCCAGGGTGTCAGACTACTTCCTGTTGCCTGTGAGACAAGATGTAAAACTCTCAGTTCCTTTAGCAGCACTATGTCTGCCTGCATGCCATCATGTCACACCTAGATAATAATGGACTAAACCTCTGAAAATGTAACTCAATCCAATTAAATGTTTTTCCTTTATAAGAATTGCCATGGTCGTGGTGTTTCTTCGGAGCAATAGAAACCCTAGGGCACATTGTATCAGTAAACAACACTTGGATCGACCCTGTTGTTCACATAAAATATTGAAACATTATAGTGTCTTCATAATTTTCCTCATCCAATTCAACACTACTTCCAAATTATATCATGCTTTCAACTTACTGTAATAACTGATACTATATTACATTCTCTGTCCAAAGTCCTACAGAATTATCTATATGCCTTCTTTAACATGCTCTTTTGTCATATGACTCCACTAGAATAGCCAGATTTTATTTTCTCACTTATGTGCCTGGTTATGTGATTTTTTTTTCTAGCTAGTGATATATGAGTTGATACATGTGGTATAATGTACTTACATGATTAAACTTAGACTTTTGAACTTGTGTTCACTTTCCTGTGAAGAACACACGGAAAAGTTACCAGTCCCACAAGAAAGAAGACATACATGGAACAGATATAGTCCCAGTGTTCTAGTCAAGCCCTTAAGCCTCTAAGTTTCCCTGAGCAGGCTAAAAAGAAATGATTTTGGAGGGGGCTGGCTGTTATACAAATGAACTGCAGTAGATAGAGTATGCATCACATACTCCAGTCTCATGTAACAGTCTTTCTTCTGGACTATTAAACAACAGTCACTCTGCAGCTACTTTCCAAGAAGCAGCCAAAGCAGGTGTTTTAGAAATACATGTTCAATCATATCATAGTCTTTAGCTACATTTAGTGGTTGCCTACTGCACTAGACTCTGATCTAACCTGGTAAAATTGTGATAATCTATTACCAAGGATGAAGTACAAATCACATCTTAATATGTTAAATAATTTTAAGAAAAAAAGCCTTTGTTTCTACTCACTAAAATCAACACAGGCATGCCCTCATTTCTCCCGGGTTTTAGTTAGGCAGAACTCTGCCTTTGTTAGAGCTGGCATGAGACAGAAGCTCTATCTGGATCTGTCTCCTGTCTCTCATGGTCTGGATTTTATTTACTGATCCAGAAGTCAGAAACTACCTGGGGGTTCATTTTCTTATTATCATATGTGATTTTCCCCATCATATCATTGGACACTATTTGCAATGTCAAATATGTGTTTATTCACATGCTGTCTGTTGGTTTTCTTCTAAAATACTGACATTTTCACAAGAATACAGCCTGCATTTTGATCACCCTTAAGTCCAGCAAATCTCCTCAGTGTTTGTGTCTGAGTTCCTGAGAGTATTTTGTCCTTACTGAGTTCTTGTAATTATATTCATTTCCAATTAGGGATGGATGGTTTTAACTAGGATAATAGCTAAAAGATGAACTTGCATGACATGCTGTTTCTCAATGGTTAAATAATAGAATGGTAGTGACTAATAAAGTATCTAAGTTCAGAAAAAAAAGTCTAATTCGATGTTTTAAAACATAAATAAAACCTGCCTCAACTGAATGTACCAGGCTTTGCTGACTTCCCATGGGAGGCCTTACCTTTTCAGAAGAGGAGATCGAGGATGGATTGTGGGGGGAGGTTGGAGAGGGATGGAAGGAGGGATGGGAGGGTGATCTGTGGTTGGTATGCAAAAATGAATAAAAAATTCTTAATAAAAAATAAAATAAAAATGAACCTAAATAAATGTTTTTCCAATCATATAAATACAGTTCGTGTAAGTAACTTAAATTTAACATTTTATCAAGTAATTTAAGACATCTTGAAAGTATAGAATAGTAAACATTTAGTATATTCTAAAAAAAAAAAGAGTAAGCCTTGCTTATAAGAATGCATTCTACAAGCCTATGATTTTCTATCCTGGATGTGATTATCCTCTGTCACATGCTCCCTGGGGAAGCTAGTAATGTAAATGTACCAGTTGTGGCTTATTTGAAAGTTTATCTAGAAGTATTTCGTGATTGGGGAAAATCAGCAGGGGAAATGCTTAGGCTGAATTATTAAGTGCCAGATGGTTCTTAGGCCTGGCAAACACATTATAGATGTACTTGTGCGCATGATGTTGATTCAAATCTAGCCCATCCCAACTAAAAATGATTATTCTTTCACTATTATCAGCTCACAACATACATACAGGGATGTTATTGAACCTATTCCTAGACCAAGTGGAACTATACTGCAATCTCCTCTCCTCCAAGAACAACATACTGTGCAATTTATGGCCATAAGGATGAATTACCTAAACCGCAAGATATAATGGAAAGCACTGAACAGAAAACCAGAAGAAATTTTACTTTATTATTGTTTATATCCTTTGCCACTTCCATACCTTTAGTATTTCTAAGTCTCAATATTCATATTTAAAAAGATAAAGAATATGTCATTTATTTATATTTGAAGTCTCAATATTCTTATTAAAAAGATAAAGAATATATACTTTATTTACATTTTTTATTTTAAAAGACACTTAATGAGGCAAAACATCTAAAAAGTATATTGCAAAGATTGCTAGTGCATTATTATGCATAGTGAGTTTATCTATCTCTTTGTCTCAGCTAGGTTGTGGTTCAGATAGGCTAACAGAATGAAAACAATAGAAAATATATACATTAAGAATCAATATTTTCTGAATTAGCATGACTTCAACAGGACATACTAATATTTGTCACATTTAATAAGAGATAAGTAAGCTAGTAACTACTAGCCTGTGTGCCTATGACATTTTTGAAGTGATAATTAATAATAAATTCACATTTCAAGAGAAAAAGTACATAAAGACATACTCTTGAAAATGATTTTTCCTCACCTCATTGAGGCATGTTTTCTATTACTATCTCTACCAACACAACATTGAGTCTGCAGTAGTACTTTCTCATTAGGGTTGCCAGCCTACAAATAATAACAGAGTGACATATTACTAATTATGAAAACTCAGGCTCAGCTTAGGCTTGTTTCTAACAAGTTCTTATAATTTAAATTAACCCATATTTTTAAATCTATGTTCTTCCATGTGGCTTGTTACCTCAAATCCATACTTTCCATCCTGCTTCCTCCACATCTGGCTGGAAACTCTGCCTTTCCTCTTCTTAGAGTTCTTTCTCTGCCCAGAAGTTCTGCCTACACTCTCATGCTTAGCTCTTGGCCTTTAAGCTCTTTATTACACCAATCACAGCACTATATCTTCACACAGTGTACCAATACCCCACAACAAGAGTCTTCAAAGAAATAAACTCAGTAGGAAAATAATACATACATACGTATGTAAGTGGGGGAAAGGAGGAGAATAAGGGAGACATAAACTGTGATTGCTTCACATGATTATAAACATAAAGTGCCTGGATCTTCTATTTGAAACGTGAAAATCCAAAGCTATAATTCAGTCAAGAGTTTGATGGCCTAAGAACCAAAGGAGAATAGCTGTGTAAGTTCTGGTCTGAGTATGGAAACCCATAAACCTAGAGCCAGAAATGATGTGATTAGTCAGAAATTGGTAACAGGAGTAGAGGACATTTTTTCTGTTTTTTTCAAGACAGGGTGTCTCTGTGTAGCTTTGGAGCCTATCCTGGAACCCGCTCAGTAGCCCAGGCTGGCCTCGAACTCACAGAGATCTGCCTGCCTCTGCCTCTGCCTCCCGAGTGCTGGGATTAAAGGCATGCGCCACCACCGCCTGGGGACATTTCTGTGATAGATCTAAACATATGTATTTATGTTTGTGTGTTGGACTGTTTTATGGGAGTAGTGTGGAATGATTTGACAATTTAGGGTAGACAAGTAGTTAAATGATGGGGATAGAGGTTCATGGGCTCTTTTAGTAGGAGCTTGGAAAATATGAAATGCAGAGAGATTTGGGAACAGTTGAGACCTGGGTCATGGGGTTTCAGAGAGGATACAAGGATGAGGGTGTTCATGTGAGATTTTGACTAAGAATCTGTGTGTGATAACCAGGAGAACCAAACTACTGCCACATTGTCTAAGACAGCGTGATTTCTGACTGTATTCTAAACATGTATCGTTATGCTCACACATAAGTGTAGCTCTCATCCTTAACCAAGAAGCTTCTTTTTGCAGCCAATGGGAATCATCACAGAAAACCACAATTGATCACAATGCAGAGAACAACTAACTGACTTCAGTGTGTCCAACCACAATTGACACAACTACAGTATAACCCCTACTCCTAAGGCTCATGAAACATCACAAAAGAGGAATCAGAAAGACTGTAAGAGCCAGAGGATCAGGAAGGTCTGCTGTGAATTTGTATCTTGTACATGTAACCAGGAAGCTACACCCATGAAAGTTCAACTGCACAATTGCCTAAACAAGACCTGCATGATGAGAATAGCAGTGGACATGCAAATGTGGATGAGGGAAATCTCACAAGGCTTCACCCCTAGAGGAAGAGCTAGAAGCAATTAACGGCTGTTGAGGGAAGTAGAATCAGAACTCTGCAGGGACAAGACCATGATAGGTTGTCCATTCCATGTGGTCATCCCTAAATACATGCATGTACGTAAGAGCAACACTAGGTGGACTCAAAGGTTTGCATTTATAGATACATGTTCACATATACATAGGCAGCAATAATGATTAAAGAAGGTTGTGATTTTGAGAAGTAGTGTGGGATACATAGGAGGAATTGAATATATTATTTCTTATTAATCTATACAGAATATATTTGTCTCTATACAGGAAATTTAATGATATATGTTGAATTTACTTTTTTTTAAAAAAATGATTAGGTTTCTTATAACATTGGTTATAGATCACCAAAAAAATTATGAGGATAGTATACACAGGGAGTTCCACATATCCCACATTATTGTATCCAATTTTATTAACACTAGTTAATAAAGTTTATAAACACTAGTTTATAAAGTGTAGTTTATTATAGGCTGAACAATAACAGCATGTCAAAACTGCAATCTTTCCCATAAATATCTTGTATTAATAAGGTGTATCTGATACAATTAATGAGGCAATGGTAGTATGTATTAGAGAACTAAGGTCTACTGATATTTGTGCATTTTTCTCACTTTGTACTACAATCTGCATCTTTTCTCTATGCCAGAGTATTATGAAATTTACATTTCATATTTAATCTTTATTTTTACTCTTGTTTTGCATTGGGTTTGTAATTACAAACATTGTTTATTGTCTTTGTGTTTTTTGGCTAGAATATCTTTTACTCACTAGAGAATGCTAGCACCTTTCCTAAAGAGATCTTATAGAAACAATACTCCCTGAGTACTTACATAAAAGTCCCACTTTGTAGCCTTCATGTTTAACCTGCTTGGACAACAATTTCCTTGCCTCATATGCTCTCTGATTTTTAAAATGATTCTTTTATGTTACAATAGGTTACTGAGCCAGTTATTAAAAATGGATTTGATAAGCAACTTTGCCCACATATTACATGTCAAGCACAGAGTGAGATGATGATGTTATTTAACATGAATGGAAAGCAAAAATTAATTCCAGACTAGTTTTATAGGCTGTGTAGTCTAAAAGAAAGATAAAACTTAAAAAATTACAGTAAAATCCAAGAACAATCAATAATAGTAGGAAGCAAGAAATGTTGGAAACACAGATAAGAGAACCAACATTACTATAAATAAAGTCAGTCTTCACATTACTTAACATTGTAAACAGTGAAATGATGAATTTTTTAAAATGATAGTATGGCAAATACCCAAATTTATTGTTATGCCATGTATATCTATTTTGAAACCCAACACTGCATATTTTATACATGAGCAATTATTATGTAATTTAATATTAAAATAATACTTTTATTATAATTTATATGTGAGCACCATTTTTCATGTAGCAGCTTGGTTACATAGGCATCACATGGAAAGACATTTATGTCTATGTGGTCTTTCTCTCCCTCTCTTCTTAAAAGTCCCCAGAACCCAGTGATGACGCTTCTACCCTGATGATCTTATTTAATTCTAAATACTTCCCATGGTCCCATGTGCAACACTCTACATTCCAGCTAATTCTCTATCCTTTTACTACTCCACAATGGGTTTACATTTTGGCATACAAAGTCTTAGAGGAAATTCAAACCATATCTAAGCTGTAGCAGTGATCATATGCTCACTTTCAAAGAAATAAAATAAAGAGCAACTTGAGAGCAATGGATATGTGACTGTTTAGAGATCCTATTTTTTTACCTTAGTAAGAGCAAATTTTGTAGAATGGCATGGATAAAAGCCTGGGGATATAAAGAGAATAAACACATACTGACAATACTTTTGAGTTTCATTGTAAGAAATGGGTTCTGTGACTTAATGCTGAGCACTCGGAATTCTGAGTTTCATTGTAAAAGGCAGCAGAGGAAAAAAAAAACTGACCACTTTTGTTATTCAAGAAAAAAATACCACTTCAATCACTAAAATGTAGTGCTGTGCATGATGAAAACCCCCCAGTCTAGAACTGCTTTAGCCCTAGAAGTGCATCAGCGACACAAAGGGGCTGTGGCTAATGTCTTTATTTCCTCGGTATCTCTCTTATTTCTCCACTCCATTACTACAACTACAAGTGGGTCCTTGGCAGCGAAAAAACAAGCCGGGCAGCAACAGAGTTGCGGACACAAGTATTAACATGCATTCACTTGTCTCTGCTTTAAGCTTGTGAAATATTTACCTCTAATTCCTTAACTTGGGACACATTAAATTTATCATTATCCTTGTGGGTTTCTGTGGGCCTCTTTAGCTCTTTGTTTCTTCCTTTTCTCATGTGGTCTTCATTTACCATGGTCTCCTATTCCTTGTTCTCCCTCTCTGTTCTTGATCCAGCTGGGATCTCCCGCTCTCTTTCCCTTGACCCTTGCCCTTTATTGCTCCCACTCATGTCCAGGCTGTTCATGTAGATCTCATCCATTTCTCCGTGTCTTTCTTGGGGTCCTGTTTTCCAGGTAGCCTCACTGGTGATGTGAGTAGCAGTCCAGTCATCCTTGTTCCACATCTAGCATCCTCCTATGAGTGAGTACATATCATATTTGTCTTTCTGAGTCTGGGTTACCTCACTCAGGATGATTTTTTCTAGATCCATCCATTTATTATGTAGAACTGAATAGTATTGTAAAATAAAAAATAAATAAAATATAAATAAAAAAATTTATCATTATCCTACCCCAAACTCCTAGCCCTGACCCCTGTTTTGGAATAAGATCCATTTTCCTTGATTCAGGCAACATGTCCACTTCTAGTCTTTCGTAGCATCCAGTAGCAACCCTAGACAAGCCTGTTGAGTGCTGATTCCCATCCAATTACTTTCTTTGCACTAGATCCCTTTTACAACACAACCTGGACAGAGCCCATATGGCCTTTCATCTAAAATGTTTTAGGGAAAGTTGACTTTTCCTGATGCAAATACTAATGATAGAACAGATAGGTAGTTTTAAGTTTCTCCATTTTCCTGGGGTAAATCTGGTGCCAAAGGCATCTTCTGCTACTGCCTTTGCGTTATTACTTCTCAAAGAGCAAACTGTGAAGTTGTGCTTTTGAGGATGGGTTGCGTTTGCTGTGGGATGTCTTTTTGTACACTGTGAATATATGCTGTTACCATTGGTTAGTAAATAAAGCCGCATTGATCTATGGCAGGACAGGATGGAGCCAGGGAGGAAAATCCAAGAGAGATAATGAGAGGAGAAAGGAGAATCCAGGGAGACACTGAATTGTCAACCAAGGAGCAACATGTAATGGGAAGCAGGTAAAGCCACAGAGCACGTGGTGACACATAGATAAATAGAAATGGGTTAATTTAAGATGAAAGAGCTAGCTAACAAGAAGCCTGCCATAGGCCATAGAGTTAGTAATTAATATAAGCCTCTGAATGATTAATTTATAAGGGGCTATGGGACTGCAGGGCTGGATGGGACCCAGAGAAACTTCTGCTACACTGAATAATGATAACTTTTATTTCATGCTTATAGTGCCAAGCACTGTTCTAGGTCTTTACTAGTATTAAATGATGTGTTGCTCGTAGTATACCTATGATGCAGAAATCCAGTTAAGTCATAGGAAAACAAAGAACAACAAAGGAGAATTTAAACCTCAATATTCTGGCAATAGAACTATACACTTAAACAAAATACTTGTCTATAGCAAATGAGATAGGACTCAAATCAACACAAGCATTAAATAACACTGAGAACAAGAAAACTAGCTTTCTGGATTTAGAGCATGTATTTGATGCATTATTTGATAGGGTTAGGTTTTTAAAAATCTTGTGTCTCATGCCGGGCAGTGGTGGCGCACACCTTTAATCTTAGCACTCGGGAGGCAGAGACAGGTGGATCTCTGTGAGTTCGAGGCCAGCCTGGGCTACCAAGTGAGCTCCAGGAAAGGCACAAAGCTACACAGAGAAACCCTGTCTCGAAAAAAAAACAAAAATAAATAAATAAATAAAAATCTTGTGTCTCTATTAATGCCATATTACCATTTAAAAGGCATCTGGTACTGTCTGTGTAAAAGCAGTAACACAACCTGGGCAAACCCAGAAACTGCTAGAGCTCTCTTGGGAAGCATGGTGGGGAAAAGTTATTAGATTTCCATAGCCATACACTTTAAAAGTATAGACTACCTTAGCAGAAGAATTATCTATGAATCAATTACATGATTCAAAATAAAGGGTGTGGGTAGCTGAGTTGTGGTATAACATATAAAGGAAACATTTTAGTTTTTTTCACAAAACAAAAAGAAAAAAACATTTGAAATAATACACAAGAATATAGGATCTCTCAACCTATCATCTATGTATGTATGTATGTATGTATGTATGTATGTATGTATGTATCCATCCTTCTTTCTATCTATCTATCTATCTATCTATCTATCTATCTATCTATCTATCTCATCTATCTATTACTTATCTATCTACATATCATATGTCAACATACCAATATACTTACCATATCTACTCATAGACCTATTTAGGCATATTCCCTCTTATAAGGTCGTTTGAAGAATTTTCAAAGATTATTTGTACAATTTTCTGAATCTTTTTACTTTATTCATACTTTAATTAAATGTCTATGATTATCAAAAGTACATATATAAGCATAGTGCTTAAATCCATTATTACTCTAATTCCATCAAATAAACTATACTTTTTAAAAATTAAAAAAAGCAAGAATTGACATAGATTAAATATATACATTTCACATGCAGTTTAAATTCACATAAAAATAATGTGGGACATCTCACAGGCTGACTATCAGATGATATCATACATATGTCATCAAGGGTACATTTAGTTTCACATCATCTGTCTTGAGGTTTCTACATATTATCTCTGCAGGTAATGATTCCAAGGATAACAATGGTCTGTCACACACAGACAAACATGAAAGTGGAGAGAAGCACTGCTGTCTCCCTTTAAGACTTACAGAATTACAGAAAAGCATTATAATTACAGATGGTTTTCAAAAAATAAAGACATGGAAGTGTCAAGTAGTGAATAATAAAGAATAACCCTTTACCTTCTCTTAAAAAAAATCTGTTTCAAGTCATCAGAGTCATGAGGATGGCTCATTCAAAATGCAAAAAGATTTTAATTGTTCCAGAGACTCCAATTTCTGAGATCTAAGGTATATTCAAGATGTAATCACTCATATACTCTACTTTTGTTCCCTACTGAATTTTGCAAGTGACTAGAACACTTGCTTTCTAAACTTCAGTCTCTTTATTGTCTAATTATTATTAGACAGTTAGATGATAGATACATAGATAAAAGATAGATAGATGTAGATAAATCGATGGTAAAGATAGGAAATACTGTCTATTTAATCTTACATAGCAATCATGACTTAGGGAAATATTTTATTAACTGCATCATGGTTTTATATTCATTCATTTGGTTTCTAATCTTAAATACCATTACAATTCAACATATGTTTCACTCTGAAACACAGCAGCATAAATGATTTATGTTTAACAAATCATAAAATCTTTCAGAGCATAAATATTTCCAATGAGAGGTTATAAAAGAGCATGCTGTTAACTAAGAGAATACAACATGTAAAAACAATGTTGACATTGTTACACACCATACTAGTAAATAAGAAATATATTTTTATATAAATTCTTAAACAGACATGGAGAATAGGGAACCAACCTTAGCTGGAGAGATGGCTTAGTTGATAAACTGCCTGCCACACAAACGTAAAGATCTGCAAACAGGTCCCAGGGCCCACATAAAAGTTAAGTGCAATATCATGTGTCTATAATGCCAGTACTAGAAGGAAGGTAGAGTATCAGTGGAGCTCAGTGATCAAGAAACCTAGCCGAGTTGATGAGTTCCAGCTTCTGTGAAAATGTCCTGTCTAAACAATGAAGGTGGGGAGTGATCAAGAAAAACATCCAACTTCACATGTTCACCACATGAATAAACACCCAGCTACATGTGTACTCAGGCTTACAGGTGTGCGCGTGTGTGCATGCGTGCATGTCTGCACACGCATGCATGCATGAGAATGACTCAGGTAGGATGCTGAAGCAAGGGAACAGAACTTTAGCAGACGACAAGTGTAAAATGAAGGAATATTAACTTCTGAACTTCTGGAGAAATCCATTCTCTCTAAAACTCAGTTATGAAATTTAACTACCTTACTTGGGAAACCTACTTTTACAATGTTGATCAGTTATAAATAATGTAATACCTGTAACTATGTAGAGCATAGCAAATTGTAAAATTGATCCAGGGCAGCCTATACATTTTAAACTATGTGCCTCACCCATTCAGTCAGCATGCCCTGGGATTTTCAGGAAAATGTATTCCAATTCATTTGTGACTAATTGCCAATGCCCTCATTACACAAAAATGTATCCTTTTAAGCTATTTTTTTTTCAACTGTTCTTAACAGGACAAATGTCTTCTCCTACCTGGAATCCATTTTTTTTCTGTTTGTTAAGTGAAACCTTGCTTGCCTGCTTTATTTTGCTGCTTTTCTTAGGAATAAAAGCACAAGAAACTGATCAATAGAGCAATCAAGGTAATTCAATAAGACACCTTTTATTTACTAGCTACAGAGACAAACACTACCATGCTGGAAAAAGCTCTAAGGCAGTGTGTGAGATCATTTGGGGGCTTGTAAGTTGACAAGCTTGTTCTTTGGTCCATACGCATAGATCACAATGCTGTCAACTGAAGCTGTTCATAGACAGGAGGAAATGTCTCCTTTAGGTTAATGTAATCTTAAACTCACAATGTGACTTCTCTGTTTGAAATGTGGCTAGTTTCATCTAGTCTAAATTGAGGATGTGCATCGTTGCTTCTTTTTGCCTTGGGACAGTAATGGAAATGAGAAGTTTCATTTCAATGCATTTTTCCCAGTTGAAATTGTGTAAATAAATAGATTGGGGAAGACTTAATGAAATCATCAATAGCCTGGAGCCAACCAGTAGCTTTGTGCTAAACATTTGGCATAATCAACTGTCTAAGAGTTAGAAAGTCTTGCTTTGGAGATTGAAGTTTATTGTGAAATCAGAGAGGTGGACAGCTGAGAAGGTGCTAACAGAGTATCCACATCTGCAAAGGTTAGATCAAATGAAATAATTACAATTTGGGAACTTTTAACCAATAAAAAAGAACCTTATAGTTTCAGCAGGTAAAAGTACTAGCCTTGAGAGCCAGAATACTCTAGTTTAAGCCTCTGAACACCAACAAAAAGCAGGATGCATTGATGCACATCTGTAATCCCAGCACTCATGCTGAAAGATGGGAGGCCAAAGACAGGAGAATCAGCCAGAAGATTGCAGGTCAACTAGCCTGGAGTATAGGAACAGAAATAACAAAAGAGATCCTGCCTCAATAATGTGAATGGCAAGAACAAACTCCCAAAAGTTGCCCTTTGACCTCCATATGCACACCATGACATGTAAGCCCTGGTGGCAACTTGCCACCAACACTCATGCACATATACAAACACATATAACCACACCAACAAGTAATCAAAACAAGTAAACCATGTGGTTGATTTATATTTTTCTTATGATTATATTACCAGCACTTTAGGTAAGACAAATAATTTCTCTCTACATCAGCTTCCTTGCAGGAAAAATATATGGTTGTGGAAGAATAGCAGCTTCTATGCTCATACCCAGGATAGAAGATTTCCTGGAGCACAATGGTGAAGTCATAAATGATGAATGTGAACACTTTAACCCTGCATTCACGTAATACTGCTATTTTTATTTTCTAATGTGCTTTGCATTTTCATGTGAAGGAGTCTTGTTGCAATAAAGACAAATTGTAAAAAATACGTAGTTTCTGTGAGGCTTTCTCAGATGGCTTCTAAGTTTGACACTGCCATAGGTGTTCAAGAACCCCTGAAAGAACAATGAAGCAAAAAATTATAGCAAATATGTTACTTTGCTAACAGGCAATCCACTAAGAACACAGACATGCACCTAAGCACAACTACAGAAGAATGTGACTTTTCACAGCCTAGAATACAAAATGAAAGGTAGATATGAACATGAAGAAACATTTCCCTTGTATTAATGACTAACACCTTGAACGATTTCTAGAACTTCTTCTTAGAATTAAATAAACTATAATTTTGTACAAGAATCTTGAAAATATCAGATGATTTCTTGACACAAATACTGTTTTATTCAATGCTGTTTGAAATAAGTTATATTACCACCAGACCCCCACCATTGGGGGTCAGGGAATATCTTAGAAGAAGGGTGGGGAGAGATTGTAAGAATCAGAAGTTGGGAAAGATTACTGTGAAATATTATCTTCTGGACACAACAAGGCCATTGTAGTTATGAATTCGCAGAAGGTGTTGTTACCTTCTCAAGGCCTGAACAAGATCAAAACTGCCAATACTCAAGTATGGAAATGGAATGGGGTCACGAGGCTCCATTCCTTTTTTGAGAAGCTATTGGCAGTTGGTTGTTACAGAGGGAGGGAGAATCAGTATTCTTCAATGGTGGGCACCTATGCTTTGGTGTATAGTGCCTTAACCAACGTGAACATGGGCAGCACTAATTGGACTTAATGGTTCCTTTAAAAAGAGGAAGTTAAGTTGGAAGCAAGATGTTGAGAGGTGGGGGACATGTTGTACACATGATCTAAATATATTGCATTTGTGCATGAAATTATGAATGAAAAAAATAACTTAAAAAATGTAACTAGTGAGTTTATTAGAAACATTTTTGTTTTGCCCACTTTCATTGACATGACATTTTATATGTTTTAGAAAGGCAACACAAAGTTCTGAAATTTAGTTAGTTACCTAGTGTAGAATAGGGTTAAGCATTCAGATGAAAGGAATTCTATTCAGACTCTTTTATGCATCATCCCATTTTGATAAATGGAAATATTACATCTAATCACATTAATTAAACCAAGACAAGTTTTAGAAACACAACCTAATCCTTTCCAGCATCTGAAAAAAAGGAATCATTCAAAAAATGTTTGCAATGGAGGGTACTGAATAAAGATACGGAGAACATTAACAGAATGGAAAACTGTACCTGAAGCTACCACTCATTTCTAACTAGGTTCAATATCTAAAGTATGTTGAGGAATCTTTTTTAATTGTTATCTATTTCAGTAGAAGATCTGATGTTGTTATTTCAGAGAAGCAGAACACACACAAATAATTAGGTTTTGTTGACTCTGTATAGGCACCATGTAAATTAACCAAGTATAATTCAGGGTATATTACAAAAGAATGGAAATTTTGTTTCTGAGTGTTTTGGAAGTTTCCACACAGCTTCTTGAAACAAAATTACTTTTCTTATTATCAATTCCTTAGGACAAATGTGGGCAGGCAGAAGAATTTCATAAAACAATCCCTCATCAAAAGAGATCACAGAATTTGGTGACTCTCACACAGGTGACTGAAGATGCATTGTCTACATTGGAACATGAAACATGTTTTCAATTGGAATTCCTACATAAGATTTATTAAAACTAGGTATGGTAAATTATAACATAGGAAACATAAAAGTCACTGAAGAATGGAGAAGCAGAAAGCGGCAAAGAAGTATCTTGAAGAAGGAGAAAAAAACTAAAAAGTCCAGGAAGGCAATGAATTAGACCAAGTAAACCAAAAATGGCTTCCCACCTCATCAGTCAACATACGCTGTCATAGTCAACAAAAGATTCACTGTAATGTCTGGGAAAGAGGTGATGATCAATTAAGAAAAAAAAATGCTGCTTCACATTTAGAAGAAGTGATTCACTTCAGCTACCCAAGAAGAATGTTATCAGGTTAAGTCAGTGGTCTGATTTTCAGTACTGTGATATAATGATTAATGTCAGAATCCTTCAACAAATTTTGGGAATTTGATTGAAAGAAAAAACATCTAGAAAATACAAGCTAAAGATGGAATGGTTCTTGTACACTAATGCAATCACAAACGAGGTTCCACACACTCTTCTGACACATTCTGATTTATTTTTGTGGGTTTTTTGTTTTTGCTTGTTTTTCTTTGAGATATTCAGAAGTTTCCATGAATTCAAACAGCAACTAAACAGTCCATTGCTCTAAAAAGGTAATAATAACACTATGAACTATCATACTTTTCTTTCTAACAAATTTGATTTTCTTTCACTCACCTAACAGAGAAACCACTAATTCCAAGTAAGGATCAGGTACCACTGAGCTCTAGTGTTGATGTACTCCGAAAGTGGCAGAGAAAAGGGATTTTTTCCTTCCCTCCTAGTGGAGTTGGTCTCTAAGGCAGATGGTTAATTCATTGCACCTGTAACCAATTAGCCATTCAAAACAACTGATTCTTCACAGTAAATTGTTGCATTGCCAATCTGAGAAGCAGGTGCATATTCAATGGCTAAACTGCCAAGTGCTTGGGTACACAAGACAAAATCTTCCAAATACGAAATTCTGTTAGATTAATGTGGAGAAAAAATATAACCAGTTATAAGAATTCTATTCTAAATTAAGAATTTAATTATTTCAAGTTTTGAATCACAAGTGTGGAATTTTTTCTTCCTTCTAATATTTGACAACTGAATTGGACAGATGTAGGTCTTTTTTTCCTATGAGAACTAATTTGTTAAAAAATTAAGACTTAGAACTTTGTCTATCATCTTGAAATAATGAATTTTGAGTATAATGGACATACTATGTAATAATCTATTTAACATGTCTTCTCCAAAATAGATATCTTTATAGTGAAGATATACCTTCTAACCAAGGCACCATAATCAGGTCCATTACCTAGGTACAAATCAGTCACTTTTGTGTTCAATAGAGTGAAAATCTTTTGCTGCAGTGCCATTGTTATGGACTTCCACAGACTTGGATAACTATTCAATTATTTAACTAGGACATTATTCAGTCAAAGATTTCCTTTAAAAAAAATAGATGTTGAATCTAGAAACTTGAAGGCAGAGAAGGGGTCCAGAGATAAGCTTTTGTGGCTGCTGACTACTTTTAACATAACTTGAAAATCCCAGTACTTTCAATTTTCCAATAAAATTCTAAGACATTAGGAAACTGCTAAGATGGGTATCAGACCCTAATACTTGGCATAAGATCTCCCACACCTTTCCACCCTATAAATCACCCTGTAATGTGTGTGTGTGTGTGTGTGTGTGTGTGTGTGTGTGTGTGTGTGTGTGTGTGTGTGTGTGGTTTGTGATAAATTTAAAGAATTAATAAGTAGTCTATAACACTTCAATCAAAACTTCCTATAGAGATAAGAGATTTCATGTAAGAGAAAGCCAAGCTATACTGATCATTGCAGAAGCAACTCTATTTTAGTAGGTATCTTCTGTCCTTTCCTGCAGTTCACTTGTCTCCCCCTGGTTGCATGTTTTTTTAACACTTCCTGAAATTTCCATTCTTCTTGTCTTTGTTCTTCTAGCAATCAGGATAACTAGCTAATTTTCAAAATACTGATATATTGATTCATTTACTATCTCAGAATAAATGTAGATTAAGTATACAGTAGCAGTGAGACCAGAAGGATCAGAGACCAGGGCAGGAAAGGGATGAATTTTTGATGGGACTTGATAGTCTAATTCAGGAGTGTCCATCCTTTCGTCATTGAGACATGGAGTTATCATCTACAGTGCTCATGCTCCACAACCAAGCAACTGAATTACAAAAGAAAAGCAATTGCAAAACTGTACAATATCTTGCTAGGCAGTGGTGGCTCACGCCTTTAATCCCAGCACTTAGGAGGCAGAGGCAGACAGATCTCTGTGAGTTCGAGCCCAGCCTGGGCTACAGAGTGAGTTCCATGAATGGTGCCAAAGCACATGGAGAAACCCTGTCTTGAAAAAAAAAGCACAATATCTTAAGTTGGTTTACAAGTTTACACTAGGCCACATTCATTGCTATCTTTTAATGAAAAATTTCAAAAGGCATTGATAATTGCTATTCAGTTATACTACAGGTCTGAGGAACAGGAAGACTTTCTTGAAGAAGTGAATGTCTGAGCCCCGAACACATAATGAATCTCATGTCACACTCACCCATTAAGCAAAGTGAGAAGGAATGTCTTTGTAGGCAAGGATGGCGATTTCTTTCTTTCTTGACTCTCAGTATCACCTATAAAGCTTATAGAATGATGTTATTAGTAACACTTTACCTCACTACCCTCCTTCACCATCTTCCTCTATTTAAAGATGCCCATTGTCTACAGAAGAAATTACAAACCCGAGATGAGGTTTCAGTCTCATCTTTGCCAACAAAGAGGCTATAGCTCAGTTTCATTATAGTACTCATCTTCTGCTGGACAACAGGAACAGATACCTATTTTCTTTTGTGGCTTGTGTTATCTACTTAAACTGGAAACTGCACCCAGTAATGTCTCCTCCTTCGATTGAATTCCTGCTTATCCTCTAAATCTCTATTAAAGGACCAACTTACCTGAAATGTTTTCCCCTGTTCTCCGTTCAGAATCAAGAGCTTATATTTTTGACATTCCACAGCCAATTCAACCCTCTACTTTTATATAGCAGCTATTTTGTTCTGCTTCATATGAGAGTTCTTTGTTTATAGGTGAAATGTAGGTTATGCTGGCCACACAGAAGCCCCTACATCACCCTGGTAGGCTCCCTAGTCTCACACTACAATCTGCAGAGGCATTTTTACCATTATCTGCTTCACATCCACAGATAAAATGAAACAGCTCACCGCCTTCTGCTGCCTTTGAATCAGTGAGGTACCTGGTATCTGTCATGGTGTTTCCTGCTCTCCAAATTCCCCTTTAACATATACAACTCAGTCTTATCTGTACCTTTTTTCTCTTCTCCTTGCCAAGGTCCTCTTTCCTGTCATCACTTTGCTTCTCCACACTGACATTTCCAATCAGAAATAGTCCCACCTGAGACTGTCAATCCTCCTGTTTGCAGGAGCAAAATTTTATTCCAGATATGATAGAGACTTCACAGAGATGGAATCATTGTTAACATAGTATAGAATCGATTTTTAATTTCCTTGTGGGATATTTGCTGTTTTAGATTCAGAGCTGTCTTTCACAAGAAACTCCTACCAGGTTAAGGCAAGCTTGGCTCTTTCTTTAACTCTGCAATTTAGTCCCTTAGATATTCCTCAACCTTTAGAACTGTCACAGGGAACAAACTCATAGAGTGTTCAGAAACACTTCATCTCAGCTTGCATCAACCATTAATATTTAAAGAAAACTAACTCCTCTTATACTATCGCCTTCACACTTGCCCTGAAGAATATTCCCTGACTGCTCATGACTGGAACCCTGGGGGATCCTGCGATTATGGCAGCCACCAAGCAACACTGGATGCACAGTTTGTTTATACTCATCTCCCTGTAATTAGATAATACCTAACATGAATGTAGTGAAAACTTGAACTAAGGTGATGCTTTGTGAACAGTAGGTACTTAATAACCGTACGCTGACTTGAATTCACTGACGAACAAACATATGGCACAGATTAACAAATAAAAAATCACCTCCAATGTCCTTCCCTGACAGCTAAGGGGTGGGGAAAACTCATGAAAGGTCATGATGACGAGTTACATCCTAAAACAGGAGATCTGACTGGCTTTTTCATTTAACCCTTATAATTATCAGTTTTCTTGATGGTCATAAAATTATCAAGCCTATCTTGAAACTAGACCCTGTTGACCTCTTGTGATTATAGCAGTTTAAGTATATACCATGTCAGGGTGTTACTTGACTAGGGTTTGGGAAAACGGGGGTTGTGTTGGAGGAATTCCATGGGGGTTTTCAGGGATGGAACATCCTGGGTACATTTTCTGCTGATGATAGCAAAGAGCAGAGTCTTTGGCAAAAACCTTATCTGTTTTGCAAATCATGGACGCATTTGTTGTATGTCAGTTCCCCAGACACCTGCTGCTCACTGGAAACACTACCAACATATCACATGAGAAGCATACTAATTTAAAGATACATTGAGATTTAGAAATTTCATTCGAGTTCAGTTTTCCTAGAAGAAGGCTGAAATAATTTATACAATAAATGCACTAAGTGAATATAAATAACTAAACAAGTAAAAATGGGAAATCAGGTAGATAAGAAAGGATATTCAGCAAGGTTGTCCCCAAATGTACTTGAATTTCACTAAATGCTAGTATGAATTTGGCTCTGAAAATCCTAATAACCAAGGCCAACTGAAAACTGCTATTATTTTATACTTCACTGAGTTTGGAAGGAGGTTAAATATGCTTGGTCAGAAAAATCATAGTTAGTGCACATATAAAAGCACCATATTTTTGGAAGATGTGAAGTTATTTAAGCACATTGCCAATTTTCTACATATTATTATTCTTTTTTCTTAGAAATGATTGTTTTCCAGGACACGTAAGAAAAATTTTAAACATCCCATTACTTTAGAATTGCATCTCAGTTCTACGATAACATGCTTATCATGAATAAACCATAATATATGGCAGACTCACTTCAATTGAAATTCAGTTGTGCCCAACAACCACATACAACTTCAAAGTCTGTGAATATGCCACGATAAATGATATTTAAAATGAGACAGATGCTGAGAAATTTTCCAACGTGTTCAGAAGAATTTTTGGCAATGTAGTTCAGCAAAAAGATGGCATCAAGCACTTGGAAGAATGGACTCTGCTTCCGTTCCCTAAAACAGCAATGAACTGCCCAGTTCTCCTATCACACTTTACATGTATATGTCACTTCAGAGGAAAAACGTGTCTATGTTTTGAAGGTAGATATTTGAATGCTATAAATGCTTGCTAGGATAGATTTTTACTTTTATGTATGCAAATGATATTATCAGATCAGAATGAGAGCATCTACTGTATAACCTTTAAATATCTTGAAAGATATTAACGTTTGTTTTCCAAAAAGATTATTAAGCTTGTGCATGGCTCTCTGTGTACATGTGCATTTCCCTCTTTTGAATGGAATAAGATTCAGCAAAGAAAACATGATTGGGTTTTATTTTTACCCTTGTCAACTAGAAAATTTTCTGTATGAGGCCAGCAACCACTTGGATGAACAAACTCTGCTGTCATCCCCAAAACAGAAAGTTGTCACCTCAAATCACAGCCCCAAATATTCTTTGTTAGGCATGCAGCATGTTAATAATAAGGGGTGTTTGTGAAATATACCAAAGATCTTTTAATCCCTATCTCCAATGTTGTGTGATGCTAATCTGAGATGCTGTAATCTGAAAGTCCAGTCAAGATTGCAGAGCACAACTTGGTGATAGTCTCTTCTCCAGCTATGAAATGCTGCCCAACCTCTTCAGTATATTGAATGGGAAGATCATGTTCCCATCATTTCATGAAATTGGTAGTGTCACGTCCTAACAATTTGAGAAAATAACAGTATTTTGGAGAACAAGGAAAAGCAGAAGAAATACCAAACAAGAGACTATCCATGACCTCAAATAGAAATGGTAATATCTGTCATTTGAGGAAAACAGTGAAAATAAGGTCGCTATGATTTATCTAACTAGCTGTCTTTTAAGATCCCAACTATTTAAATGTTAACCTTCTTCATGTTCTCATAAATGTACAGTTTCTCCAGGATCAGGGGCAGGCTTATCTGTTGCCAGTGTGAGTTTTCTTTGAAAGTATTTAGAAAACAAAAGCACTATGACTGAGGCTTGTTCCATGTCTACTACAAAGAAATGAGTAGCACAAAGGAATGTATTACACAGACAATATTTTATTATGCATAAGTGGAAAATGCTAAAAGATTGTTGTTTGTTCTCAGTGCCCCTATTATTGTTGTTGTTGTTTGTTTGTTTCAGCAAAAGTATGGTATGATATAGCCCAGGCTATCTTGAAATTGGCTATACAGCCGAGGATACCCCTGAATTCATGATCCCAAAGGCTAGGAAAACAGGCACATGTAGAGGAGAAAACATAATCAGAATATATTGTACGAAAAAGTCTACTTTTTATTTAAAAAAAAAACTAAAAAGTACCAACCATACCCTAATTCCAACATCCTTTCAAATCTTAATTTGGAATCTCTTAGAAATATCAAATACTAACAGTAGATTCTAAGGAGTTTCACTTTGTTCTTTTAAATGATATACTACTAGGTAGGGTATAATAAAAAGATGAGAGGCTGGGAATTGGGTTCATTTTAACTCTACAAAATAATGTAAATTAATTAGTATTAGCATTAATCTAGTAGGAAAACATTAAATGCTTATTTCTAGGTCCTTTGACCAAGGTAACAACATCATCTCAAAAATATTTTCTGATTTGTGATAAAGGCCATAATGTAATTCTATTTCAATTTTACAACAGTAAAATATTTTTGTTTGATAATATTGTTTTATTTTATGTGATATATATTTTATCCAGTTATAATATTTCTCATCTTAAATTTTCTATGGTTTCTACAGAAATACAATGTTTTAAATCCTAAGCATAAAATAAAATAAAATAAACCAATGCTCTGGGCTCATGTCCTTTTTTGAAGGGGACATTTCAAGAAACATGCTTCTGGAAACCATTCACTTTTTCTAATTAACAATGTGACTAGAAGAGAGATGGTAAAGCATCCTCCAGTCAAATGTCCATTCTTAGCTCTCGTAGCTTCAGTGGCTTAGACAGATTTTGAATGTAGACAATAAACTTTTTGGAGTGACCCTGAAATAACCATGTCTAGGAGCAAATACTGTTTCTTCAGAAGCACACTTGTGAAAATATGGGGAAAAATTACTACCAGATTCTGATACTCCAGCACCTGAGTCAGAACTGACAGGCTCTCCTATGATCAATGAACTACAGGATGCATAGACTGTCCCTGAAGATGCACTGTGGGACCCTACTCATTTGCTGCCAGAACGCAAGGCTCCATGTGGCCAAAACCCAGACACCAAAGTTTGGTTGACTTGTATCTGCTGGGTCTGCAGGGACTGTCTATTGCATGTATTTTCCAGCTAAGCTGATTTGGTTGTGAATAAGTGAATCATTGGTCTGTCCATAAAGTTTCAAATTAGTTTAATATTATCTTTCCTATTTTTCAAATCTGTCTACAGCTGAGATTAGGAAGATTCTATAGAATGTTTTTATTTAGCAGTACTCTCAAAAAGAAGCCCATGCTTTTAAAGAAGGTCTCATTCTCACAATTAAAAGAATAAGAATGTGAGTAGAAATCAAAGATGGCTGAACACACACCTCTTTAACTTCTGTCCATTATATAATACACTTCAGTCCTCTTAAGTATGTATGCTTTAGCAGCATGACAAAGCAGTGTTTGATTATCTAAATGTAATTCTTACAGAATAGGTCCCATTTTGTCTCCTCAGGGGCAAACAGGCTGATAATGAAAACATTTTGAAAGGCTCTGAATCCTACAGTCAGAATCCAGAAGTGATTGACTCTAGTAATTCAACAGGGAAAATATTTCCTAGGACAAATATGTAAGAGTGAGGTATGGGAAAATTATATGAGAAAAAAAATTCTTTTTTTTAAATTAAGAAATTTTTTATTCATTTTACATACCAACCACAGATTCCTCCTTTCTTCCTTCCTCCTGTTCCCCCAGTCTTCCCCCAACAACCCACTCCCCATTCCCTCCTTCCAGAAGGTAAGGCCTCCTATGGGGAGTCAACAGAGAAAAATTTTCTAATTAAACTATTTACTTTGAGATCATTGTAGTTTCACATTCATTTGTTAATAAAATAATAAAACACAAAATAAAAGAGAGATCCTGTATCTCCCTTATTCTGATCCCCAATTTGAAGACGTTTTTAAACTATGCCATCATCAATACAACAAGCTGCCATGAGTGGAGTCAAAATCAAGCAACCCAGCCTCCAGATCCAGGAGAGCTCTCCATTTTGATGTCTGCAGATATGAGCAAAGGTTGGGTGAGCCAAGTGATGACTGGTGTTTCTGGGTATTATGCAACTAATAGGTAGCTCCACACCCAGAACCTAATACTAAAATAGTAGTCAAGCAGATTGAAGAGAATGCCCTGGGAACTAGCACATAACTTTTTACCTTTCTTTTAAGATTTGTTTCAAATTATGTGTTAGATATTAGATAAAACGACTGTCTATAAATATTTAAACACCAGTTGCATGTAGGACTCCTCATCAAGACTATCAGGGAGGGAATTTATTTGGGAGAATTACTGGAATAAATATTTGTAAAAAGGAAGAGGGAAGAAGATATGTAATATGGAACAATGAAGTAAATTGATCTGTATACAGTGTCAACAAAGGCTTCAAGCCCATTCCATGTGGCCCTTCCTGGATGCATTAGGTTATAATGAAATTGACAGACCCTTTTATTCTTACATTGACTCTTCATTTGATACAAGCTCTCTTTATTAGAAGGGTATGTGACTTTGGTCTGGGTACTTCTACCCAAATAAAGTCATTTGCTCTCCCACTCTGTCCCTCCCCTAGCTCAACCATCTCATTCCCTCATGTTCTCACCCCTCATCCCCTTCCCTCTAGTGCCCCACATCCCCAGTTTACTCTTGAGATCTCCTCTGTTTACCCTTCCCAAGGTGATCCATGTGTCCCTCTTAGGGTCATCCTTGTTTCCTAGCTTCTCTGGAGGTGTGACTTATAGTCTACATTTCCTTTGCTTTACATCCATTATCCACTTATGAGTGAGTACATAACATGTTTGTCTTTCTGAATCTGGGTTACCTCACTCAGGATGGTATTTTCTAGTTCTATCCATTTGCCTACAAATTTCATGATGTCATTGCTTTTTGCAGCTGAGTAGTACTCCATTGTATATATGTACCACATTTTGTTTATCCATTCTTCAGTTGAAGGTCATCTAGATTGCTTCTAGGTTCTGGCTATTACGAATAATGCTGCTATGAACATAGTTGAGTAAGTGTCCTTGTGGTATGATTGAGTATTCTTTGGGTATCATTGAATCTTGAGGTAGATTGATTCCCAATTTTCTGAGAAACCGCCATACTGAATTCCAAAGTGGCTGTACAAGTTTGAACTCCCACCAACAGTGGAGGAGTGTTTCCCTTTACTCCACATCCTCTCCAACATAAGCTGACTTCGGTGTTTTTTATCTTAGCTATTCTGACAGGTGTGAGATGGTATCTCAGAGTCGTTTTGATTAGCATTTCCATGATGACTAAGGATGCTGAGAAATTCCTTAAATGTCTTTTGGCCATGTGAGATTCTTCTGTTGAGAATTCTCTGTTTAGATCTGTGGCCCATTTTTTAATTGGATTGTTTGGTATTTTGGAGACAATATGGGGTAAGGGGGAAACCTGGGGCAAGGGAAATTCCAAGAAATCCACAAGGACAACGCCAGATTAGACTACTAGCAATAGTGGTTAGGTTATCTGAACTGGCCTACCCGGGTAAGCAGATTGATGAATACCCTGTCATCATAGACCCTTCATCCAGTATCTGATGGAAGCAGATGCAGAGACCCACAACCAAGCACCAGGCTGAGCTCCAGGAGTCCAGTCGAAGAGAGGGAAGAGGGATTTTATGGGCAAGGGGAGTCAAGATCATGATGGGGAAAGCTACAGAGACAACTGAGCCAAGCTCATAGGAACTAATAAACATTAGACTGACAGCTATGGAACCTGCATGGGACAGGATTAGATCCTCTGCATACAGCAGAGAGATGTGTAGCTGGGTCTGTTTGAGGGGCCCCAGGCAGTGTGATCAGGATCTATCCCAGGTTCATGAGCTGGCTTTCTGGATCTCATTACCTACGGTCGGACACTTTACTCACTCTTGATGTAGCGGGGAGGGGCCTAGTCCTGCCTCAACTGAATGTACCAGGTTTAGCTGTCCCCCCCATGGGAGAACTTACATTTTTGGAGGAGAGGATGAAGGGTGGGTCAGGGAGGGGAAGGGGGAGTGGGAGGAGGGATGCGAGGGTTATCTGTAGTTGGTATGTAAAATGAATTAAAAAAATTTTTAAAGTCATTTGCATAAAAACCAAAAACTAATACTTTTCATTTCATAGCATTTCCAGAAAGAAAGAGAATAAATACCTTAGCTCAAAAAAACAAAACCAACTAAACAAACAATGACAACGAGACAGAAATGCACAATAGTATCGCTGCCAATCTATTCCTCAAGTTTCTCAGATCTCTATTCCTTTGTCCATGTTCTGACTGGGAGCAGCCAGAGCTGGGGCAATGATGTGCTCTTAATTGGGTCAGGCATACTAGATGAATACCAGAATGAATAAAGCCTGCATTGCTGTAGCTGACCTTAGGGCTGAAGTTAACATTCATTTTCTCCCTCCTGCTAAATCTACAGTTTCCCTTCATTCTGGATAAGCATATGTCTTAGTCTTGAGGCTGTGATAATAGTGTTCTTCCTAGATGGTTGCTGCTATATATGACCATTTATTGTCAAAATAAGGTAATAGATTCCAAGAACCTTGCAGATAAATATCCGAGAGTCGAATGATCTTCATTCTCTTAAAAAGTAGCAGCAGCTTTATCTGCTCCTGATTATCACAATGAACCTGCTGTCAGAACAGCGATGCATTGCTCATGCTTGGTCCTTAGTCCAAAGATTCTAAGTGCCCAGATGACAATGATAGCTTCTATGCAATAGGACTCTTGGTGAGTCCTTTGGTAAACTGTCAAGCTTTGGGAAGCAAGATTTTTAAATTTAAGCCAGGGCTTAATTTGAGAAAACAGACAGCACAGATTTTCCAGGAAGCATAAACTGGAGTGATAATAAACATATAAGGACAAAAACTAAGCAGTTGTATAAGCAAGACCAGCAATGCTTCATCTCCTTGATTCTTATGCCTGGTATTCTGCCTATTAGGGGCACAGCCTTTTACGTATTGCATCCTCCATAATAGAGGGTCTGGTGGCAATATGCAAGATAAATTTCACATTTTGTGCCCACTTGTGTTCTTTGCAGCTCATGGCCATCTAGGTGAGTATTTACGTTTTCATAAATCTCTGTGTATGAGGGTATTTCTAAGCTTAGGGCATTTTTCTTTCCCACAAACGCATGAGCATGTTTATGCGACACAGCGTGACCTATCTTCCCCACCCTTGTCTCTTTGAAGCCCTTTCTCTTCTACAACCATTTGAGTTGGAAAGAAGCATAAACAACATTTTTTTTTTTTTTACATAACCAATGTGACACTGATACATTTATGCCTCTTTTTTCACAAATCTCCACATGGCCAGAAATAAAAACAGAGTGAGAGGTAAATCCAAGTGCAAAAGCAAATTGCAGGGTAGCAGGTTTAGTGGTGTAGTAACTGATTAAATGGTTAGGATATGGTTGCAGAGGGGATCGCTCGGTAATTTTTCTAAAATGCAAGCTTAATTTGTATTTTTCTGATATTGCTTATGTATGACAAAGATGTTTTAACCCAAATATCACAGTGAATTCCGGAAGGGCCTGGTCATCTTAGTCAAAGATAACTAGCTAAGCAAAGCTCTGTCAAGCTGGCCATCTGTAGCCCCATGGTAAAACTGCCCATCTCTATCAATGTTGAGTAACCAAAAAAGAGAAATTTTCCAAAAGATGCATAATTTTCTATAGCAGTGTAGATCCTTGCTACCTTTTCTTATTCTACTGGGAGTTACCAGCCAGCATTTCTCCCAAGAGACACCTTTCAGACAGGAAAAAATTCCCACAGTGCACAGCTACTTATCCTGCAACCTGAATTGACTGCAGGTCACTCCTTCTCTTAGTCCTGCCAAACGCTGGCAGCTTTACACGTCATACCTACCCAGGTAGAGCAGGATGTGTGCAGTTCTTTAACAAATGACTCAAAGGTTGAAAATTGAAATGTTTCAATATATAAAAGTGACTTGTTGCTGGACAGTGTTGGTGCACACCTTTAATCCCAGTACTTGTGAGGCAGAGCCAGTTGGATCTCTATGAGTTCGAGGCCAGCCTAGTCTGGTCTACAGAGTGAGATCCAGGACAGGAACCAAAACTACATGGAGAAACTCTGTCTCGAAACTCCCCACCAAAAAAAAAAAAAGTGATTTGTCTTTTGTGACCTAAATACAAGAGCGTATGAGTACATTATTTAATAATATGTACTAATTCAATATGATTATACTTATTATTAACATTCCTCTTTTTTGAGAAGATATTGTGGAGTTTTACCATCCATTACAAGTGGGGGATGATAACAGAGATGGATGGACATGTGGGCTTCACTCAATCTCCAAATAAAATGATTCACAAAAATACTTAAGTTCTGCTCTGAACTTGACAGAAAATCACCACATTATACAGATTAATCCAAAATGTTTTCAGAATACTACATAGCAAATATGATTTCTAAGCATATAAATCCTAGAAATCTTTTTTCCTATTGGTTATATGGAGGGACTGATGGAAGACCTGGAAAAGACATCAGAACAAATGAAAAGTTAGTACAATGGAGTATTAACTCCTTTCCATAAAAATAAGAAAGAACAATGAGAAACCAGAAAATTTTAAATACAAAAATATAAAGTCATGGCAAAAGAATAAAGTTATAGTCTATGTAATTCCTTTTGAAAATCAAAAATGGTAGGTTATTGAGAACGTGGAAAACTATGAATTGTTGAAATTTCTTTATAAAATAAATGAAGGAAGTTAATGATGTCTTGAAATAATAATAAGGTAGGGAAAGCTCTAGAGATAACTCTAAAATGTGCTGTGTCAGCAAGTAAAATGATAAAGATTATTATAGACTTGGATGAAAATATGAAATGTATCAATAAAATTCTCCACATAATCACATCATAAAGCCTCCCCCAAATTATCAAATGTATCTATGTTTATGCTCAAGAATTTTAAGGATCATTAACTTAATATGTATAGTCATAGTTCTTAAAGAAACTGGTTAGTTCATTCAATGCCAGAGCTGAATTTTGACTTTAATTTTTATTCATAAACTAATGAAAATACTTGCTTTTCATACAACATGGATACATTTTAACATTAAGGTAATACATTCTTAACTGCTAAGATAGTTTTGAATGTTGAATGGGATTATATAAATAACTTGGTTAAAATGAGAAATTGTCTTCTGTAAGCTAAGCATCAGAGATGAGCAGTGTTTTGGTCAGAGTGCCCTTTAATTTATACTCACATATTTGTTATTCTTACTTGGAAATAAATTGCCTTTGTAGCATGCAGACCTCTCCTTTCCCTCGGAGAAATTGGAAGAAAAGAGTTTGTGATCTTGATGTTCTACTCAGTTATTCTTAGAAGAGAACTGACAATTCCTATAGTTATTCAAAGAAAAGTCACCATCCTTTACATCTTCACATTTAATTATTAAGTGTCAATCAAAATCAACAGTAAGACAACAAAGCCACAGAACTACACAGAAGGATATACTTTAAAATGTCATTCAAAATTTATAAAATTGTATGGTTTTTCCAGCCCTCTTATGAAAATGTCAAAAAGTTCCAGCCATAATCTTTCCTGTGAACAGTGAATACAATAAATTCCCAACCTTAATGCATTTGCCTTTATTCCCTCCCATTGACATGGATAAATCTTGAGGTTAGTTCTTGTCTTTTTAAATTTTGAAGTAAGGGTATTTATTTCATGTATATCAGCCTTCTCTTATAACTAAACAAAATTATAAAAGTAGTAAATTAAACTATCCTCATATTAGTTAATTATTTTAAGACAATTTATTGCATAATATTCTAAAAATACAAAAGTTATCATAGAGATTAAAATCCAGCCTACCTCTAAGCTAAGGCCTCTATTTCCCAACCTCTAAAATCATTTCCATAGCTTTATTAAAATGGCAAAATTCATTATTAATCACTTTACACTGATTTAGACATATTCTGTGAAGTTCAGGTATACAGGTATTTATAAATATGTTTGTGCATAAGCATACACATTGGTATATACTCACCTATATTACTTAGATTATATGCTAGTATATATGTTGTCTTTATACATATTAAAGCAGAAGATAAATCAACTTCTATACCTCTCTTAACTTTATAAATCAACATATTATATTATTCTTTAATTATCACATATTAGGCTCCATTTCTCTTCTAAATAACTACATAAGTTTTTACTATCTGTTATTATTATTATGATCTGTTTCATGAGACCCTCTTGAATCTTTCTGGTTATGATGTTGGAAAAAACTGTTTCCAGATGTTTAATATCACTGATCATCTATTTTTGTATGATTCTACAAATACCTACAGAGAACCAATTCTTACCTGGGAAGGCAGTTTATATAAGCATTTTTTTTTATTTTTTCATATATTACATCCTGACTGCAGTTCCCTTCCCTCCCATCCCTCAAGTCTCTCCCTCCACCTGCCCTCTCCTCCAGATCCTGCCTCATTCTCCCCTCAGAAAAGAACAGGCATTCCAGGGACATCAACACAAAGCAGCCTAATACCTACTATAAGACAAGGCACATATTGTCACATCAAGGTTGGATGAGGCATCCTAGTAGAAAGAAAAGGGCCCATAAGTAGGCAAATCCCCAGGGGAGACCTTGCCTTGAGGAGGTGGGAATGGGAGGTGGATTGGGGGCGAAGGCTGGGGGGTGGGAGGAGGGAGGACAGGGGAATCCATGGCTGATATGTAAAATTAAATTAATCATATTAAAAAAAAAGTAGGCAAAACCGTCAGCGACAACCCTTCCTCCCCGGGTCCCACTATTAGGAATCCCAAAAAAACACCAAGCTACTCAGCCATAGCATATATTTAGATAACCTAGCACAGACCCATGCAGGCTCCCTGAACTTTGTGAGCTCCTGATTTCTTGTCAGTAGAATCTATGGGCCCTTTTCTTGTGGTGCCCCTGAACCCTTTCATTCCTCTGATCCTTCTTCCCCCCACTCCACACCAACTCCCCAAGTTCCACCTAATGTTTGTCTATGAGACTCTACATCTGCTCCCACAAGTCCTTACTCCCAAGTATTTAGCCCTACCCCCCACTTGATCCCTCCTGTTCCCAAGCCCACCCATACCCAGTCCACTGGCAAAATATTTTCTATTTTCCCTTTCCAGGAAGATCCTTGTGTCCCGCTTAAGTCTTCATTGTTACCTAGCCTCTCTGGGTTTGTGGACTGTAGCATGATTATCTTTTACCTCACAGCTAATATCCACTTATAAGTGAATACATATCATATTTGTCTTTCTAGGTCTGAGTTATCTCACTCAGGATGAATTTTTTCAAGTTCCATCCATTTGCCTGCAAATTTCATGATACCATTGTTTTTAACAGCTAAGTAACAGTCCATTGTATAAATGTACCATGTTTTCTTTATCTATTTTTCTGTTCTTAGCATCTATGACCCAAACAGAAAGGTGCCTATACTTGTAAAAGAAACATTACTAAAGCTTAAATCACACATTGAACCTCACACATTAATAGTGGGGGACTTCAATGCCCCACTCTCACTAATGGACAGGTCATGCAGACAAAGACTAAACAGAGAAATAATTGAAGCTAACAGACATTACATACCAAATGGACCTAACAGATATCTACAGAACATTTCATGCCAAAACAAAAGAATATACCTTCATCTCAGCACTTCATGGAACATTCTCCAAAACTGACCACATACTTGGTCAGAAAGCAAGTCTCAACAGACATGAGAAATTTAAAATAACCCACTGTCTCTATCAGAGCACCACTGAGTAAAGTGGATGTCAACAACAGAAACAACAGGAAGTCTACAGACTCATGGGAATAAACAACTCCCTAGTGAATAACTACTGGATCAAGGCAGAAATAAAGAAATTAAAGACTTCCTCAAATTCAATGAAAAAGAATGCACAATATACCAAAATTTATGGGATGCATTCATTGGTTCATAACTTAAATTGAACTGATCAATTTCAGTTACATTAGCTAAATATACTATATTATTAGTATACTCTTCTCATTATACATTTTAAGAGTTTGAAATTATTAAATGACCAAGCACAAAATAATAATCCTTGCCAAAAATTGCAACCTGAAAGAAAAATGACATGGGAAACTAATAGTCAAGATTGTTAGTGAATTTTGAAAAAGCATGACCTAGCCACAGTAACAATGAGTAATTTCTGAAGTCTTGAATGAAGAAAAAATTAGAATTTTAACTACATCTGCATAGTAAATTAATAGGAAAACATTAAGGGACAGAGATCTACATTTCTTAAATTTGCATCATTATAAAAGAAATCAGAGATATCTGAGGCCAAATGAGGTTCTACATGTCATCAGTGAAGATAATAGTTAGCTAAACATCTGAAAGATTAACATTAAAATCCATTAAATTTCAGACTGATCTGGAATTTTTAAGTAATTCTGTAAAAATGTGAATGTTTCTCCTAATTACTAATCCCTGTTGTTGATATAGAACAAACATGTGATTCATTAAAATGTACTATTTTTCCTTCATTCTTCCTTCGTTCATAAGTGAGACTTCAGATATTGCAAAATCTATCCTCATTATAATTAATTATTTTCCCTTTCAATAAACACTACAGAATAAATCCAATAGGAATAATTTGAGATTTAGTATAAATAGCCTTAGTAATTGTGCCATAGGCAGTACATTTTACAAACAGTGTTGGCATTTATGAGCTCTCTTAGTGAGCAATTTAACTAACAGGAGACTGAAATTGGGAAATGCTGGACCTCAGGAGCATACAGGAGGTGCAGACTATTTTTAAGTCTTTTGAATAGATGAAAAATTAAGACATAATTTTCTAATATTTACTGTTTCCTTTAAAATGTGTTTCAAAGTAAATTCTTTTTTATTTATTTAATATTTTTATTTTATAATTAACCTAATTTCACATATCAGCCATGGATTCCCCCATCCTCCCTCCTCCCACCCCCCAGCACTCTCCCCCAATCCACCCCCCAATCCTACCTCCTCCAAGGCAAGGTCTCCCCTGGGGAGTCAGCCCAGCCAGGTAGACTCAGCCAAGCAGGTCCAGTCTCCTCTTACCTACACCAAAGCTGAGCAAAGAGTCCCAGCATAGGCCCCAGGCTCCAAAAGGCCAGTCCATGTGCCAAGGACAAATTTAATTCTTTAAGAATTATTTTAATCAAACTTCTTTTAGAATGTAGACTTTATTAGAAAATATCCTTCCAATAGTCATTATTAAATTTTTTGTGTTTTATTTCATATGTGTAGATATTCACAGGTAGCAGGAAAGGGCCATTTAGATGCTGTTGTGTCTCTGTTTCTCTTTGCAACTCTGCTTCTGCCTCTCTGTCTCTCTGTAACTACAAACACACACACACATACACACACACACACACACACACACACACACACACACACTTTCAACATTTATAAAAATTGCAGTTATCCAAAGGATCCCAATCATGTTAGATTATCAGCATCTGCCTGTTTCCAAATAAAGTTGCAGCAATAATTCCTAAATGGGATTCATAAAGATTACTATCTCTTTAATAAAACATCTTTCCCAGGACTTTCATTATCAATGCCTGAATGATTTAGTGTCCTTGCTCTTTATTCTCACACATGTCTGCAGTACTGTCTGAAGAATTCACTTGTCACTTTTGTAAGATTAAGTTTAATGCATACAATGCATGGATCATTGTATAAAAAGAATAATACGTTGATAAAAATTCAAGCCTGATTCTCTGCCAAGTTCTGGAGCACAAACTGAGAAATATGGGCTTTCATTTCTTAGAATATTCAAAATACTCAGGGATCAGTGACCATCAAAGCAAATATTAGGCACCCACAACACATGCTACATTGAAAATGAGTGGGAGGGCAATGAAGGTTTTATATATATATATATATATATATATATATATATATATAAATTCTGCTCATTGTATACATATAGAAATCATTGCTTCATACAAGATATTTATCCAGAATCAAGCTTTAATGATGAACACTATTCACACTTAAAAAGGAAAAAAGGAGCCAGGTGGTGGTGGTGCATGCCATTAACCTCAGCACACTGGAGGAAGAACTCTGAATTCAAGGCCAGCCTCTTCTATAGAATGAATTCCAGAATAGCCTGGACTACACAGAGAAACCCTGCCTCCAAAAAAGAAAGAAAGAAAAGGAAAAAAAGATAAAAATGGAAATTTAGATATCATGGTGTGAGCACAAGAAAATAGACTACCTGAGGCACACTTGATGAAGATCAATTTGAAGTAGACTAAGAAGTGATGTATATCCATATATAACTAACTGGATTCTAGGTTGTAGTCTACAGGAACTTTCTAGCCAAAGTGGACTTTATTATAAGTCTAAAGGGAAAGGCACTTTATTTGGTGTAATACAAGGAATGAGTCATAAAAATCCATGTAGATATGAGGCAGAATATAGATTATGAGGTTGATGGTAATACTAATTTCTAAAACATGCTCAGACATTATTGGATAATAGGCTTTGTTTCAGAGAACATGGATTCTTTTGTTTTTAAATGCTTATACAGACCAATACCATAATTACCAACTCATCAGGGAAGAAAATGAAAGAGAAAAACAATTTCTCAGAGAAACAGAAATTTCCCTAGGTAGCCCACACCTGAGCCAAAATTTAATCCCTACCATTAGTTAAAATCATTGTGAAGTTTACAAAAAATGATGTTAATAATTTATGAAAACAAGTTTCTATGATAAAATAGTACTCCCATATGGCTACAGCAGAAATAAAGGGGAATGAGTCAGAGTTAAAGGTCAAGTGAACAAAATCAGTTAACCAAAACCTACTTGGAAGGGCAGCATGCTTAAGAAATACAGGCTTTTCAGTACAACTCTTGCATTGGATGTACTTTCCTTCCCCAAATTTGCTTCATTCCTTTTGTAAATTGTGTGGTCATGCTAACAATACCCAGTTATCCTAGATTGGTCTGAATGGAAATTCAAGATGAAAACAATTTGTAGATATCTGAGAATTGGCTCATTTTGTCAGATTGCTCTCTTGGTGACGGTTTGGTTTTGTCTGAATAATGTTCCCCCAACATCTGTTCAGCAGAAATGATATAAACCATCTTTGCAAATCGATCCCTTAAGGAAAATTTACCATTGTCCTTACCTGTGTTTCCCTGAGGCATCTTCATGTCTGATTATTCTTCTTTGGTTTTCTCTTAGAATAAACAAAATGTAGCACAAAAAAACAGAGCCCAGAGTAAATTGTCAGAGTCTCATTCCAAATAGGCTCCTGTGGAAATGTAATAGTAAGTAATTCATCTGATTTTTGTCATCTCACCTACTTTCTTCAGAGATAGACTTAAATAGCTTCACACAAATAAGAGCTAATTAAAACTATACATATCTAAACTTGGAGATGCTTGAAGACCATGATAGCTGGCATAATGTTTTCCTACCTTAATATCTTGTTCTGGGGCAGGCACACAGAGTGTTTATGATGAATATCTCTTGTTGAATGAGCAATGTAACTTTCAACTAATCCCCTCCCCCCCACGACACATCCTGTGACTAATTTACATAAGATTTATTCTGAGATATTGGGTAAAAACAATTGTGGCAACATCATTCAGGTGAACACCTTAGTAGAGTATAAGGAGCTGATGTCACTCTGTTTATGACTGAGCATGGCTCTGCACTTCACTGTATGGCCAAAGCCCTCACAGTCATCTTTCCTGCCCTGGCAGTGGTTACTTTCCTGATTCTAACTCTAAAGCTAAAGTCCAATTTGTTCCTTTGCTCTTCTTCAAAAGAGCAGGTACATCCTGTGTTCAGACATTAATACTACAAAGAACTCTTTCTATAGAAAAATGTATAGGTTTCCAGGCAGGTTCATAGAAAGGAAGCTCAGATGAATTTCCCTTTTGATATGTCACTGGCCATAGGCATCTCTATGATGGGGCTTTGGAGAGGGAGAGATTCCCCTCATGTGTTTTCAAGTCCCAGAAATAAAGGGAGTTTCTTGCTCTTCTAGGTTTCTGGGGTAGGAGGAAGATTTCATGATGTATTATCTAGTCTACATTCTAGAAGTCAGAAAGGCACTAATAAAGACCATCTATGGCTCAAGGCCACATTGGATCTCTCTTTTCAAGTGTTTTTAGAAGTCTAAGGCAAGCACTGACAATTCTACATAAATATAATATTCTACTTCTCTTTATCATCCACTTAATTCTTTGTGATTGATTTTCTAACACAATAGAAAGTGTATATAGTATGTTCCCTGAATTTTCCTAAGAAGATGCTTTTGGCTAGGACATCAATTACAAGAGAAAGCAACAATCCTGTTCAAGTCCAGCTGAGTGAACCAGTGAACTTATTGGTGACTTACTGAAGCATGAGTTACTTAAAGGTACTCAATCACAGAAAAGTACACCAAGCATTGTTGACAACTCATAAACACCGTGTTCCTGGAAATCCTACATGATTACAAGTAGCCGTTCTGACTTGGGAGTATTCCTCCCCACAGAGATTGTCTACTGCTTTCTCGGCCTTGCCAAAATGCTTGTGAATCCTGCCTGAGCTCTGCAAGCTTCATTAGTTTCCTAAGTCTTCCAATATCATTGCTTCCTTGAATTTCAACAGACTCCACTTCCTTCAATTCTCCCATGAAAAAATTGTTTTAGTCTTCAGTAAAGAGTAACACACCAGGTACAGCTTATGTATTCTTCTATTTTTCATAGATCTATTTTATCATTTTCCCCTCTTCCAACTCCTCCCCACATCCCTTCATATCCAACTTTCTATTCTATTCTATCTATCTATCTATCTATCTATCTATCTATCTATCTATCTATCTATCTATCTATCTATCATCTATCTATCTATATCTCCCTCTTTAAAAAAACAAAAATAAGCAAGAAAAATAATAACAGGTTAAAAAAACAATAAAACAAAACAAAGAAAGACAAAACAAAATGTCTGCAAAATTACCATTGAGTTCATTTTATGTTGGCCAACCACTCCTGGGCATGAAGAGTGTGGTTGGTATGCTAAGTAAGACTCAATTGAAGAAAAATAATTTTCCCTTTGCCAGCAGGTATTTATTGAAGATAGTTTTTGGTTACAGGGTGAGATATTGTCTGGCTTAAACCTATGCAGGTCTTCAGTATGCTACCATAGTTTGAGTCTGTATGTGCCTTATAACTGGTGGGCTTACATAACAATGTTTCTACAAATATCTTTTTAAAATTTCATACCCACCATAAAATATAAGCTCCTGATTAGCAAGAATGCTTGGTTTGTTCATGTTGAATGCCAACTTCTAGGGGAGTGCCTGAACAGTCAGTATTGTTTTAATGTTCAGTAACTGAAAGAATGAACGAATGAAAATATTTCACATTCTCCAACTAAAATTTTTTCTTGTATTTTTAAACTGTAGTGTGAAGAATCAATGACTTCTCTCAGTATCCAGTCTTCCACCAGAGAAACATTAATGAAAGCAGTTTAGTCTAGGCATAAGTTTCTGAGTGTTTAGGACAATGAATAATTTAGTACTACTACATTCGTTGTTGAAGTTTCATGAGTGCTACCTTATAAAATCCCAAACAGGATGAAGTAGATCGCCTTTCAAGTCATTTCTCATTCTATTATATTTAATAAATCAGATGCCAAAAAATGTGTCTCTGAGATGAGAATAAACACAATTATCTGACATTGATATATCCTTTTAAACTTAGAACAAGATACCTCAGTATCTTGGCACTTAAATATTTGTTGAGACAAAGATGCTTTTCAAAGATGTCTTTCTCCTAGCATCCTTGTAAATGCCAAGAACTTGGACTGCAGTTGAGATTTAGAGAAATCTCTGGTAATTTCACATCTCTTTCTATCCAATGGGAATTTTGACAAAGTGACTTCAGAGCTCTAGTTCTGCCATTTTCTACTATTTTTCTTTCTTTTTTTTTGAAATTTCACTGTCTTTTACTCCTTTAATTCTCAATTTCATATTAAGCAATTTATATAAGTAAAAGGATTTCTACGATATTCAAGGAATTTCAGGCCTGCTTTTTTCAATAGGTAATTAATTGATCCTTCAAAAGTTCATGTTTGGTTATTTAAATGGTTATAATAATAAATAATAAATCATAGTGTGATTCTTAAGTTCTAAAAAAGAAAGAGTTTTCATTGGAATATGTTTTATTCTTATTGAAAATAGATTATTCTTTTATATAATGCATCCTAACCACAGTTTCCCTTCCTTCCGCTCTTCCCAGCTCTCCCTCCCCTTCCCTCTCCCCAAAACCCACTCCCCCTCTATTTCCTCTTCAGAAAAGAGCAGGCATCCAAGAGACAGGCCAGCAAGAGACGAGAACCAAACAAAACAAAACAAGATACAATAAGACAAGGCAAAAGCCCTCATATGGAGGCTGGTCAAGGCAATACAATAGGAGAAAAAGAGTCCCAAGAGCAGGCAAAAGAGTCAAAGACACACACATTCCCACAGTTAGGAGTCACACAAAAAACACCAAGCTAACAGCCATAACATAGATGGAGAGGTATTACCATCAATCCACATGAGTCTAGTAAAATGGTAACAGAATTTATTAAGATATAAATTGAGGAAATAGACTCAGGATTACAGAACAGAGTAGACAGCAGAAGTTATCCTCTGATCTGACTGGAGCGATCCACCTCATCAGCAGGAGGGGGAAGCAGGGCATGTGACTCTTTTGCAACCCTTTGTAAGAGGTCACATACAATGGCAGGAAGCACAGCCTCCTTTGGGCCATATAGCCCAAGGCCATGGGTGGAACAAATACCACTACAGAGAGAGCCTGGTACAGACCCATGCAGGCCAGGCCAGGTGCTTGCTGTTTTGATCTCTATGAGCCCATGTGAACACTGCTTAGTTGATTCAGTGGACTATATTCTCCTGGTGTCCTACATCCCCTCTGACTCCTACAATCTTTTCTCCCCCTCTTCCATAGATTTCTCCAAAGAGGCAGCCTGCAGAATAGGAACATAATTTAACCAACTCCATATCTAATAAATGCCTAATGCCAAAATATATAAATAACTCAAAAATTTAAAAAATAATCCAATTAAAAACTGGAGTATAAATATAAACAGAATTCTCAATAGAGGAATATCAAATGGCTGAGAAACACCTAAACAAATATTCAACATCCTTAGTCATCAGGGAAATGCAGATCAAAACTACTTTGAGATTTCATCTTACACCTGTCAGAATGACTAAGATCAATAACACAAGTGACAGCTCATGCTGGCAAAGATGTGTAGCAAGGGGAACACACCTCCATTGCTGGCAGGAATGTAAACTTGTACAGCCACCATGGAAATCAATATAGTAGTTCCTCAGAAAATTGGGAATTGATCTAACTAATGACCCAGCTATACCACCACTGGGTATATACCCAAAGGATGCTCCATCCTACAACAAAGACATTTGCTCAACTATGTTCATTGAGGCTTTATTCATAGTATCCAGAAACCTGAAACAACCTAGATATCCCTCAACTGAAGAATGGATAAATAAATTTGGTACTGCTACACAATGTAGTATTGATCATCTTTAAAAATATGGCATTATGGAATTTACAGGCAAACGCATGCAACTAGAAAAAAAAATTCTGAGTGAGGGAACCCAGGCCTGGAAAGGCAAATATAATATGTATTCTCTTATAAGTGAATATTATCTGTTAAGTAAGTGATAATCAGGCTACAATCCACAAACAGAGAGGTTGGGTAAAGAGGAAGATTTAAGGGGTGACTCATGGACATCTTTTGGAAGGTGAAATACAATAAAATATTTTTTTTAATTTCTTCTTGATTTGAGAATGCTATGGATAAGAAATTATTATTAGAAAGACTAATGTATGCAATTTTTCTTAAAATTGAAATATTTCTCTTTAATATGTGACTTAAGGTATTCCCTCCATTTCAATCAGACTGCATGCATAATGCTGAAACAATGCCATCAGTTTCTTCTTCTCTCTCTCTCTCTCTTTTTTTTTTTTTTTTGGTTTTTCGAGACAGGGTTTCTCTGTGTATCTTTGCGCCTTTCCTGGAGCTCACTTGGTAGCCCAGGCTGGCCTTGAACTCAGAGATTCGCCTGGCTCTGCCTCCTGAGTGCTGGGATTAAAGCTGTGCGCCACCACCGCCAGGCTTCTCTTTTGATGTTATACTCTAATAGGAAACTATCCTATTCAGTGAGCAAATATTAAATGACTGGCTGATTTTCATCAATGATTAAAAAAATAATAGATTCTGGTTTGGGGGTGGTGGTCTATGACCAGTTTACAGCATTATGTATTGAAGGGTATTATTATGCCTAAGGGGACAATTATAGACTAAATATGAAATTACAAGCCTTGAAGTTTGAAGTAGATCTTTCACTTTTGGTAAATATATATATATATATATATATATATATATATATATATATATATATGTATATGGAAAGCCCCTATTCAAACTGGTATTATTTATATATCACCAGCAGTAGAAAATATCAGGATACTAGTGAAAGGGCAGGGAGAAATGCCTTTCTTCAGCGACACCTAATAATTATCACCTGCAGTGTGCATGCATCTATTCTTGGAAATGCACTAAGATGGACAGAAGGTGGAACACTCAAAGACATCTTCCCATGCATCCCATGACAAAATAATCTGCTATACCTTGCCATCTGAATGGCATTAACAGAAATAAGAATGCTAATTTTAAGTCCATATATATATAATTAAAGTTAAAGAATGAAAACTTAATAAAAATAACTGTTGAATATTCATTGTATTCCATCCATTTGCTGTTGTCTTAAGTGCATACACCCCAGTCAAAGCTTTTTCCTCACTTGTCATGAGTCAAAGTATCCGCTGTGGTTTAACTCAAGCTTCATGTCCTTTTGTTGTTGAATTTTTCAGTAAAGTTCATTGAGATGTGATTTATTGAAAATCCTACAGTTGGGCAACTGTGGTGTATGCCTTTAACCCCAGTACTCTGGAGGCAGAAGTAGGTAGATTTCTGTGAGTTTGAGGCCAGCCTGGTCTACAGAGTGAGTTCCAGAACAACCAGGACTGTTACACAAGAAACCCTGTCTAAAAAATAAAAAAAAAGGAAGAGAAGAAAGAAGAAAGAAGAGAAGAAGAAAGTCCTACTACAGCCACCCTATCACAATTTTTTTATCAGAGTTCAGAAGGCCTCATATGATTATATTACTAGGATATGATCATTTGTGGATACATTTCTGGTCCAGGAAGTAGGCTATGTAGGACGATAATTCTATCAGGTCTTTCCCCAAATATCAGCAATGGCGAAAACCATTAAAAGTGCACAGTTCCTCTGTTGGCTTAAAATAAATAGGATTTGTGATCCTCCAAACATGGACTAATAAAGGAGTTAATGGTTATTACTTTTTCCAGGAACTATGCTAGTTTCCCCAGCAGAGCATTTAGCAATGACTACGTTGTGGTAAATCTTCACTGACTATTGAATAAGCCACATAACTGCCTCTGAGACTATTATGTAATCAGTGTAATGAAGAACTTGAACATGTAATTTGAATTAATTTAAACATAAACTTACAAAAGCTAACTTGTACTTGAGAGTATCATGCTAGACAGTATAGTTCTGTAAATGAAGACAAGATTTTTTTCTGGCAGAGTGATCATAATTTAAGGAGCAATTTAAATAGCAGAAAATGAATATGGTAAGTATATGGAAAGCCCCTATTTCAACTGGTATTATTTGTATATCACCAGCAGTAGAAAATATCAGGATACTAGTGAAAGGGCAGGGAGAAATGCCTTTCTTCAGCGACACCTAATAATTATCACCTGCAGTGTGCATGCATCTATTCTCGGAAATGCACTAAGATGGACAGAAGGTGGAACACTCAAAGACATCTTCCCATGCATCCCATGACAAAATAATCTGCTATACCTTGCCATCTGAGTGGCATTAACAGAAATAAGAATGCTAATTTTAAGTCCATATAAGGAAGTTATTCATAATATTTATAACATTAACAATGCAATATTGGCATTGCCCACCACTTTAAAAATGTTCAAGGAAAGATCCAATAGTAAGTATGGAGAATTCTTTAAAACATGTTACATAGCAAGCACTAGTAGGCCATACATTTAGCAAATCATTTACCATTGCCTACTTGAGTCTTAACTTCACCATATATGAAATGGTAATAGCAGTCATATCAAAAGGAAGGATCTTGGTCTCTCGGAGCTAAAGGCTGTGACTATTTTTCATCTTTAATATTAACCAACCCATTTCATGTATTCACAAGAACTAAAGGAAAGTTCGATTTTTTTCAATTTTTATTAATGATATTCATCCTATATATGAATAACTAAATGAAGTACTCATATTTCACTAAAAACAAAAATTTAAGCTAAAGCTTGAGAAAGTATGACATTATAATCAAAGTATGACATAATAGAAAACAAAGAATCAGGTACACAAATATTCATTAATATATAAGAAATAAAGAGGTAGAGTCAGAGATGTGACTCAGCCAGTAAAGGCACTTGCCATAAGCAATTCTGAAACCTGAGTTTAATAGCCAAAATCTTCATAAAGGAAGAAGGAGAGAAATGACATCACAGATGTGTCCTCTGACCTGCACAGGTACACATGACCCCACCCCACAAAATAATCATTTAAAAAAGAAATAGGCAACACAAACCTTTGATTTTTTCTCCCCACTGTGATTTATGTTTTCCCTTTGCTGTGGTTTTATTTTATTATTTACTTTTCCTCCTAGGGTAACTGTGTGCATACTGCACCCAGCTATGTGTGCACCCAGGCTCACAGTTTGTTTGTTTGTTTGTTTGTTTGTTTGTTTGTTTGTTTGTTTTTTTTGTGTGTGTATGTGTGTGTTCCTTTTCTTCCCTAGGGTATTAGAAGCAAATTCAATTTTAACTTTGTGTTATACAGTGCTGAGAAGTCAAAACCCATATTTTCATCAGCTTATAAGCAACTTTATAGACCACAGCCTGAGATACAATGAGAAAATAACATAGTGAATCTTAAGAATTATTTGTTCACTTGTAGAATGGTAGTTAAGGCTGTTCTTATATTTAGATACCAGTAAATGTCACAATTTGTCTTCCTGCCCTGATTTTCTGTGAATTCATGGTTGAAAAGCCTCAATTACCCAATGAAATCATTTGGAAATTATTTATTGAAAAGAATACATTTCCACAAACACTATAGTCTTCCTTTTTTTATATTGTCAGAGGAAATCTGTTTCCCACCAAGCTTTAATGTACATCAGTGAATAGCCCTGGAGACAGTTCTTTGCCCTTTGGGCAATTTTTCATAGCAGAGGGTATTGCTGTTTGAATTTAAATGATGTTGTGCTTGAGGCCAACAATAATAAGCAAGTCCTACAAGATATTCATTATTTTTTTATCATCTGATTATAATCATAAGCACTTATGGCTAGCTCGCTCTCACAACCTTCCTGTGAATTATAAATAGCACATTTGAGTTTCTCTTTGTAAAACAAACAATATTTCTGCTGTGGATGAAGAGAAGTAAATACAGTTAAGTAGCATGATATGTTTACCAAAGGCTCTGACATGGGAAGGAAGTGAAAGGCTTGGAAAATGGGAATTGGCTTGACAACACATTCCGTGAAAGAAAAGAAAAAAAGTCATTGTCTACACCAGCGATGCATTCCCTAATACAGAATTAACCTATTACTCCACTGTCAAAATAAAGTTTCCACCTGAATTCCCAATTACTCATTCAGGAGATCTTCACATACTATATGGGCAGAAATGCAATGGATGGCAATACTGTAGCAAGGAGGAAAAGTAGTTCACAGATTCAAGGAACTCTCCTCATTATATCCTCATCTGAAACACAAGGACCCCTTTAAAACTGTAACTAACTCCACAGTGACCACAGTAGAGGTGATTCTCCCATTTGGCTTTCGGGAAGACCATATGCATCACCAGCAGAATTTATTCTTTCTAAACCCCAAGCTGCCCCATGAACATAGGAAAACAAGCCAATGGTGAATAAATGACCCACTGGGAGCAGCTGGCCCAGATTTAGGTGATTTTCCTAAATCCTGATGTAAGTAATTATTTTATGTACATGACCTCTAACTAAAATGGATAGCTGAAATGCAGTCATGGAAAGACCTGGTAATGCATCTAATTTCAAGAATATACGCATCATCTGATTGCAGGTGTGCTCCTGCTCATCTGACTTTATTTATTCACATGTACAAAATATACCAATGAAAAATAGTTTAAAATATTTAAATTAAAATACTTACGAATATGAATTATTTCAATTTTAAAAACTGTAACGAATCCACTCAGTAAATGGAAAGAAAGACAGAAACCCACAATTTATATGTTTTACCAATTACAAAGCAACATATGTTCCTAAATATAATCTGCTCATTCAATATAATGTCACTTGTTAACTTTGCTATTCGCTTTTTGATGATAGTAGGTAAATGACAACCTATTGAAGTCTCAATTCTTTGTGTCTGGAGAAAGGATAGCAAAAATGCCTATTTCTAAAAAGAACCTGAAATTTGTGAGGCAACAACTCTTGACTAATCAAGGATTAGAAGGACCAAAGAGATCCTACAAAGGTCCCCGGTAAACAGCATATACAAACTATGCACATAATTTTTTTTCTATTTTGAACTGGACAAATCCAGATATTCTAATCAATGTCTGATGTTTTGTTACAAAACCTCTCCCATTGGGTATAACATTCTTGGCTACATTTATTAATACTAGGTGTAAAAAATCTATGTTAGAGGTAAGTTTTAGTCAATCATAAGGATTTAAACTGTAGAACATTTTATGTTCTAGAGACCAAGCACTGTCAAAGTTTTTATTTTCCTTCCTACAAAGCTTTTGTTAAAGTAGTAGTTCCTAATGCTGCTACCCTTTAGTAAGTTCCTCATGTTGTGTTGACCCCCCAACCATGAAATTACTTTTGTTGCAACTCATAACTCTAATTTTGCTACTGTTATAGATTGTAATGCAAATATCTGATATGCAGGATTTCTGCTTTGTGACCCCAATTAATGTATCCACACATTACACACACACACACACACACGACCATTTTCAATAAAAATTTATGGAAACAATTTGAATCTATTATTGTTTTCATGCTCAGGTAACATTTGTTTTGTTTTGTTTTCAAAAATTTAAAATGAGAAAAATAATCCCTAACCTTTAATCACTGGTAGTTCTTCTGATCTATTACTTCCAGAACAATATTAAAATGATGAACACACATTTTAAGAGGAACTCATACAAAAAAATGCTTTCTAAATTATTTGGAGGGGGGTATTGGGTATTGAGTATTTTTTAAAAATAATTTATTTATTTTACATCCAGAACACAGTTTCTGCTCCCTCCTCTCCTCCCTGTCACTCTCCCTACCTCCTCCCTATGCCCACTCTGTCCTCTCCTCCTCCATTTCTATTTAGAAAAGGGCAGGCCTCCCATGGATATAAAAAAAAAACATAGTATATCAAGTGGCAGTAAGATTAAGCACCTCCCCTTGTATTAAGGCTGGGAAAGGTGAACCAGGAATGAGGAGTAGGATCCAAAAAGCCAACAAAAGAGTCAGAGACAGCTCCTGCTCCCATTGTTAGGAGTCCGACAAGAAGACAAAGCTATACAACTGTCGCATACATGCAGAGGTCCTAGGTCAGTCCCATATAGGTTGCCTGGTTGTCAGGTCAGTCTCTGTGAACCCTTAAGAGCCTAGGTTAGTTGGTTCCGTGGGTTTTTTTGTGATGCCCTTGAACTCTCTGGCTCCTATACTCCTTCCTCCCTCACTTCTGCAGGATTCCCCAAGCACACTTTGGGTGTGGGTTTCTGTGTCTGTTTCCATCAGTGGCTGGATGAAGCCTCTTTGATGACTATTGGGCTAGGCACCAATCTAGGGGTTAGAGTGCTGGCCTGGCATCTCTCTCTCTCTCTCTCTCTCTCTCTCTCTCTCTCTCTCTCTCTCTCTCTCTCTCTCTCTCTCTCTCTCTCTCTCCCATTCTTCAGACTATGGGATATTTTACACATCAAATATTTCTTTATTTTCTTGTTTCTGAAAGGGTATTGTATTTGCATCAGGCGATTTTCCACAAATAGTATGTGAATTTCATCCATGAAAACCCAAAGTCAGCCAGTTACTTCATGTCCACAACCAGTTATTTTCTCATTAATATGTGAATTCATGCCAGACATGATGACATATGCCTTTAATCCCAGCACTAAAGAGGCAGATGCAGGTAGAACCTCTGTGAATTCAAGGCCAGTCTTGTATACAAAGTGAGTTCTAGGACAGCCAGGGCTGTTACACAGAGGACCCTGTCTTGACAAAACAGAAAATGTGTGTGTTTGTGTGTGTGTGTGTGTGTGTGTGTGTGTGTGTGTGTGTGTGTGTGTGTGTGTAAGAGAGAGAGAGAAAATTCACATTTACAGTGGGCACTGCAGCAGATCAGAACATTCTCAGCACCAAGAAAATATAGTGACCCCAAACCCCTTTTCATAAGGCACTGCCAGAGCAAACATCTTAAAATTCTTTACTACTTACTTGTCAAATTAATTAAGATGACACAATTAATTGACTAATATAGTCTATTGGTCAATTGTAATAGTTAATGATATTAAGTATTCTGCCTCCCTTTAGTCTTCCCCCCCCTTTTTTTGCTGAAAATGGATTCACATTGTGGTAGGATTGGAAGCCAGGACCTCTATGGGATGCATAGGTCTTTTGCAGGATTTATGCCTTTCTTTTGAGTGAATTCTTGCAGCCACAGGACTGGAGTAGTTGCTATAAGAGTGGGTAATTGTTGAGCCATGTCACTCCTTGTATAATCCCTTTCATGTGTTCATGTCTTGTTTTTATTGTGCCATTTTATACTACAGCAAAAAGATCTCACCAGTAGCCAAGAAGATGACAGCCATCATGCTCTGGAACATCTCAAAGGCCAGACCTCTACACTCTATTCTTTATAAAACCCTGGGTTCTAATATTCTGTATTTGCAATAAAAAGTGGACCAAGACAAAATTATAACAATTTGCACATATCTTATTTTATTTTTCCTTAGACACAAAAACAAAGTAGATATTAATACTGTGTTAGGTTTCTTGCTATACCATAGAGAATGTGAATCTACTTCACAGATTTAATGAAATGTTAACTCTGCAGGTGGCAGACTTGACAACAAAGACTGTAATTAGAAATTAAAAACTCTACTCAGAAGGACAGAATGATCTGAACCAAGAAATGGAAAAATACTGGATGTGAAAAATGCAATTGTACATGTCAACTTTGGTATCTAAGAAAGACATGATTAAGTAATTTTGTTACATTATCTCCTTATTTTAATTGTCAAAAATTGAAAAATTAACAAAGATAAATAGCCCAATGGATAAAGGAACTCTATTTCTTTATAGTTCTGTTCTTTGTGATGTCTCTTGAGGTTTGGGTGAATTTATTAGGTTTTACCTGATATTTATATTATCTGGGAGTACTTAAACATGGAAATAGAAAAGGCGATGAAAAGCAGCAAGACAGAAAATGGACAAATGCAAAGAGTTCTCTCTCTCTCTCTCTCTCTCTCTCTCTCTCTCTCTCATACACACACACACACACACACACACACACACACACCTACCAGAGTCTGATGGCTATAAGGACTATTAAAGAATTTCCTTTTATCTCTGCTGGATATTTGGAGGAGCTGCAAGCTTCAAGTATGGATGAGCTGTTCAGAAGTTTCATAGTTATAATTTGCACAAACATCCTGGCAAACAGTAGCTGGGCAGCTAGATCCATTTGTCTTTCACTTATGTACTGGCTATGACAGCTTTGCTACAATAGCAGAATGGACTGTGTGTGACTGAGTCCTCATAATCCACAAAGCCTAAAATATTTGCTATCTGCTTCTATAAAGACAATGTTTGTGGCTTCCAATGCTAAAACCTTACTCCTTACTTACTTACTATTGTCCATAGACAACAGCATCTGCTTAGGAAGAAATGTCACAAGAAAAGTGTAATCTTGGTCTTACTTCACTCTGTTGACCTAGAATCTATTTTAACAACATCCCCAAATGATACAATGGCAGATACATGTTTGAGAATCACCTGCCTTTCTGGCCATTATAGCCTATGGCTGTAAGCCTAGCACTTGAGATTACAAGGATAGATATCAGTCCAAGATCAGTGCTACCCAGTGAGTAACAGGTCTACATAGTGATGACCTGCCTCAAACACACACACACACACACACACACACACACACACACACACACGCACGCACACGCACACACACGCACAGAGAGAGAAAAAACACAATACATACACACACGCATAAACACACATATATAAACATATATAAAGATATGCATTGACCTAAAGTATTTTTTGTTGTTATTTACCAATACATAAAACATGGAATCTTGGGTGATGTGACATTCATTATTTTCTGACACATATTTTTAATGTTTATTTTATATTTTAGAATTTCACACATGAGTACTATATTTATACAGCTACTACCCTACCTTCACACTACTTCAAATTTCTCTGTGTCTGCCTCATATCCTTTCAAATTCATGACCTCCTCTTAATATTATATACATCACATATTATATCAGGTGATAGATAATAGATAGTAGGTAAGGTAAATGAATAGATAGATGATAGATAAATAGATACATACACATACATACATACATACATACATAGACAGATATATATCACTTGTTGAGCCTATTTAGTGCTACTTATATTTATGTGAATGTAGGCTGACAACTGAGATTGGATAATCTATCAGAGGACTCATCCCTGGAGAAAAATGATTCCCTCTCTTTAGCATCCATTAATTGCCTGTATCTCTAGTATATAATTTTGAGCATGAAGCCATAATTATTTCCCCATGAAGTATAACTCTTGGTCTTCACAAAGGTTACACATCATAATCCATAACCAAGCTTCTGATGTAGATATTGTATTAAGAGATCAAAATGACGAAAGAAATACTTATATGAACAGAATATTGTGTATCTCACAATTTTCCCATTTTGGAGAGTCATAGAATATGTTCTTGAAATACTCAACAGGCTGTGAATATGCTACAGCCAGCATGCACTTCACTGTCAGCAAGCGCCAGATTTAAATGCTGCTAGACGACCATGATATATTTTTAAAAACTGTTGGCTGTTTTGTAGTTTCATCCGTCTGAAGAATTTTATCTGTAGGCTTCATTCTCTTAATCAGACATAAAGACAGAACTTGTTTCTCATCATCATGGGAATGTGCTTTAAAGGGTAATACGAAAATAAACTTTTCTTGGCTGATGGAAATGTAGCTCTTTTTAATAGATATTTTATATTTAGTATTTTATTATTAAGCTTAGTTTCACTATAAATGCACATCTCAATGGCATGAATGCATGGTCTGAATGATGGGAGAAGCAATTTGCATTTATATAGCACCTTTCAAAGGCTTGGGATAGCATAGCAAAGCATAAATGCTCCTGTAACTTTGCAATTAAGAATTCACTTCTAATTACTGCTACTTAAATGTGCAGTCTCTTTTTAATCACAGTTTTACACCTGTGGTTAAGTGCTCTGACAGAGCCTTAGCCTTATCTCCGAGGCAGGCAAATTGCATGACTGGGTTTTGTACAGAAGGCTGCATTTACCAAGGAGAAGCGATCACAGGCATGTGACACCAGCAACAATACCAAAGACAAGCTAAATTTGAAAGTGTCATTCTGCTAGATGATGTACTCACTCATCCTGATCAACACACACACACACACACACACACACACACACACACACACACACACACACACACACAGACACACACACACACACGAGTATCCAGCTATGAAACATGCTTAAGATTCAAGCTCAGATACTCTTCTGATACAACACCACGAAGTTAAGAGATGAGTTCTGAAAACCAGCTTGTTAATGTATGCTTGCCTGTAGTAAATCTTTAGCTACTGGAGCTACAATTGCTTGCATGTGTGAGATTACTAGTTTTCTTGTATAAACAAGGGACCATTAAATAACATGGTGTTAAAAAAAATAATGATACCCTACTGCTACTAAGGGAAAGCACCATTCCACTGTAACATATGGTTCTGAAGGGCCATAGACTCATAAATGGAGCTAAGGAAAGAAATGCAATCCTGGAAAGGTAGTTGTAACTAAAGGGAAGTCCCTGGTGACATCCATCTACATAACTGACTGTAGTAAAGCATGAAGTTCCAGTTTCAAAAGCTGATAGGAAGATTTATTTAAAAACCTATGTTGCCCTGGGGACCAGTGATCACAAATAGACAAGGCATCATTCTGGAACTTTGACAGCGCCAGTATGTAGAACCGGGAGGACTCTGAAGCAAACAAATATCAAAAAAAAAAAAAAGAAAGAAAGAAAAATATCCAGCCAGTTGTGAACAATCAGAAGTTAGCACTTGAGTGGGATGTGGTGGCTTGTACTTCTAATCTCAGCACTCAACAGGTAGGGGAAGAAGGATCCACAGTCCTGGTTCATCCTAAGCCACACAGTGAATTCTGGGTTGCATTCTGCCCTGTCTCAAAGCAAAGGACAACAACAACAACAACAAAGAAATTAGACATCTTTGAATTCTCAACAAAGTATTACTGTGTGAAAAATAATTTTAAAATTGACTTTGCATTTCAAATGAATGTTGAATCCTTTCAAGATGTAAGTAGGGTGCTCATCTATAAGGATTGAAATAGTAACTAATAGTAGTGACCATTGTCACAATAATCATGAGGGAGTTGTGGGAAAGATGAAAATTTCTTCTGTTGTAAGGAAGGTCTGTGGACTGGAGGCATGGGGTAAACAACTATTGAATGTGACCATGGGCATTGATTACAGCAGAGAAATATTTTACTCAGCTGGTCTTTAAAAAAGTTTCAGATAAACCAAAAAATTCAATCCAGCATGAAATATCAGTGGAATATTTTTCAGTCATGATATTATAGGAGAAGTAGTAACTATTAGAGAGTAGGGACATTCAAATACCATATTTACATATACATACAAAAATAGCCTGATAATGCCTGGTTCTACATAAAACTATTGCAGTTATAGGTTTTAATTAAAAGTATAGCCCTCAAAATCAAAATGTTCTCATCTATTTCTAAATGTATTATTTAGACAAATTAATTCACCTCCCTGAGTCTCAGTTTCTTTATCTGTACTCGAGAAAAATAAAATATCTCTCAAGTTGGATGGGATGGCTAAATAATGCTTTTTAGAATTTTATACAATATTTACATTATTTCAAACCCTCCCTCTCCACATCCCAACTCTCCTGTGTTCATCTCACTTCCACTAAAATTTTTGACCACTATTTTTTACATACACATTTGTATATAGCACACTGTGTCCATTTAGTGTTGTTTCTTTGTAAATTTGTTTAGGGCTGACCACTTGGAATGAGATAATCTGTCAGGGTCTTGTCCCTAAAGAAGACTGATTTGCCTCTCAGAAATCATTAATCACCTCAAACTCTTCATCTAGGGGAAGGGCTTTGTGAGATTCCATCCATCAATGCTGGAATGTCAACTGGTGTTTTCATTGTGCTTGTCACAGTAGGCAGTCATATTTCTGAGGTTTTGTGGGTGTAGTTTTCCTGCTATATATAAAAGACACCATTTCAAAGCAGATACCCAGGTCCTATAATCTTGTAAGTATGTTCCCCTTTTCCATAACTTCCTCGAGTCCTAGGTGTAGGAGATGTGTTATTGATGTGTCATTTGGAGATAAACACCTCACAGTCAGTTTTCTCTGCATTTTGACCAGTTGTGGCTTTCTGTTTCTCTTTGTATGTTGCAAAAAGAAACTTCTTTGATGATTGTTGAGGGCTACAAGTATTTTTGGGTACAAGGATAAGTATTTGGAATGCAGTTAAAACTTGTACTGTTTTAGAATATTGATGATACTAGGTTCTCCTCTGTGGTCCATAATCTCACCAGTCATGGGTAGTTAAATAGGTTTACATTACCAGACATGAATTCTCTCCTATTCAGTGGGTCTTAAGTCCAATTAGAGAGCTGTTGGTTGTTCCTACGATTTAAATGTCACTCCTGTATCTTTGGGGATGTTTGTCATGGTGGTCATCATTGCAGTTTGTAGGCTCTACAGATGGGTAGAACTGTCGATTGCTTTTCCCCCTTGGCATCATGCATAACACCTTCTGGTACTTTGAGAACTGGTTCTCCCGAAGAAGGCTTCCAGGTCAGTTCTAATTGATTCCTCTCAGTTATCTATCTGAAGTATGTGGTGCCCTCAGCAACAGAATCTTACCCTCAAGTTCTGGGAGTCAACCAGTAGAACGGAAATTCTTTGAAAAGTCTCTGGGATTCCCTTGACCAACAAAAGAGAGGCTTTCCTGGCTTTGACTTTGGCGTTTTTTGTTAGATAGTCTACCGCTTTTGGGTAGACCATGACCTATATAAAAAAAAAAAAAATTAGAATTTTGACACAAAGAGACATTCAGCAAATGTTAGCTGTTGAGTTTCTTCATTTTTAATTTGTGTTTTCTTTTAAGAAAAGCTACAGCCTATTTGTTGTGACTGAAGCTTAAAAATGAATTTTTGCTTTTGGAAGCCTCTGTTTCTAGCTACAGGAGGGGAAGGGGACCACACTCCTATTGAGATAACAAAATACAATACCTGTCCCCATGTTTAATAGTAGTTCTCATGTTATTTGTATTTATCATAAAACATATCTTTACAATTATTTTACAAGGCACAAAATGTTATAAATGTTATAAGTAGGAAAACTGAGGCTCGAAGATAAAGGGATTCCATAGATCAAATGTTACGGACTTTTGAAGTCATGATTAAAATGTAAGTGTTCTAGCTTCTACCTCTTAGTTCATTAAGAACACCTAAGTTTAAAGGGAGAACAGCCTTTGTAGATTGTCCTACAATATAGTTTTGCTCACAATAATTATACCTTAGGGTCTAATACACAATTTTCCTCTTGCTTCTACATACAGTAAGGTGAGTGATTTTGGAATTTTAAAAGGCTACACTAACTAAAATGCTAAAATTTTGTATTCAATAATAATTTCTTTAATCATGCATAATAGTTTGACACAAATGAAAGGAAAATATATAAGGAAGCAGGTATATGGACTATAAATGACCTTTGGAGTCAACCTTGAACAAGGAAATCTCAAAAGAATATTAGAGAGGTATAGTTTCCATTTTGACAACCACATGGTACAGATCAAATGTGAAGCCTAAGTCTACATGGAAAGTAATTTAGACCTCAGTGTAGACTAGAGAGCTAACATGAACTAATTTCTGACAACAATAAAAAACCCTGTAAACAAAAAACAATACCAAAGGAAGCATCAAAGTACAGCCTCATCAGCCATGGAGCTGATGTAGATCTGGAAATAGCCACTGCCCATTATTTTGTGTTAGGACCAATGTTCTTAATTTAAAGAAACTTGTGAGTTCATTTTGATTCTACATCCAATTTGGGCCTCATATTTTCTTGAATAAACAGTACCTCATGTTCACAGCAATGTCATTCCATCTCATTTCACTAATTAGACTGTAATCAAATGTATGACAATCCGTTCTTTATATATGTGTACCGTGTTCAGGGCTTAAATGGATCAAGCATGCTAACTGAAGAACAGTAGAGAAATGGGTGATTGAGAAAGTATACTGTAGGGGTCTCATTTGTCTTTGCAGTCCATTAAGTCAAAGGGGAGAAGCACCAACAGAGATCCTTGGATGGCCCATGAACATGACTGAGACAGCCCTCCTGGAGACAGACTTTGGGGAATCAGCTCAACTTTATTCCAGATTATAAGAAATATATAGGATTGAGGAGTCTGGGGATAAACCCTAATTTGTATCTAGTGGCATGCTTCTATCACAAGACTTCATATGTGGTAGTAGGGTCCTATAGCAGAGCTCCTAGCACAAATCTTCCAGCAGGAATCTGTGCCAAGGGTGAAGCTAAAGATAAATTGGGCATGTGTCTTAGAGACAGCTTCCAGCTAAGGTCAGTCTGCAGGGCCCAGGGACATTCTCCAGCTAAGGGCAGGTAGAGAGCAGAAAGTTTCTCTGGGGAGGGAGGGAGTCTCCATGTCATTGAGCTTTTGAAAAAAGTTGCCAGGCCATGATAGACTATAACCTCTGACCAGCCAGCAAGGCCTTCCAACAGTCTACATACAGAACTTCGTGGGCTAAAGAAGGGTCTCCCCATTAGAGGAGAGGAGGTGAGACAAGTAGTACATGGGGCAGAAGCCAGTAAATAAAGGAGGTGAAGAGATATAGAGAATAACCAAAAAATGCATTATCTTTTCTTATAACCTTATGGAAACAGACACATTACTCGTAGTGAAAATAGTTACATGTAACTCACTCCCCAGTTTTAAGAGCATAAAATGTTAATACTAGAACTCTGCTGGGTGTGCTCTTTCCACTCTCAATGTTCCCATATTGTTTCATTCCTAAAGTCATCTGATAAGGTAACTGACTAAGATTTGGATATCTAAGAAAGAAGTGTTTAGATATGAGAAGCCAGACAAAAGACAATCTTTTTAGCTTTCTGAATGAGTAGGCCGGACAAAACCAATGGAACACAAATATGTCAGAGGGAGTAAAATTCAGAATGGAAGCCAAAATTGCCATCCAGATTACAAATGTATTCTTAATTTTTCCCTATACTGAAGAGATGAATTGCCAGTTCTAAAGATTTGTTATATAATTGTATTTTTAAAATGTACCCTGATATTGTACCCACCAAGACATCAAACATGGGATGATCAACTACTGAACGTAAAAGTTATAATCAAAATTGACAACCATGTATGTATTTTTTCATGTAATATTTTAAACAAAACTCAGGAGAAACTTTTTACACCTTTTCTTCTGTGGTTGCTCGATTTCTCCAAATGGTTACTTCTAGTAGAAGTTTGAAGATGAAATAATCTGAACAAAAGTCAGATTGTGTATGTGCAGAATTTTCCAAATGGATCATAGTATGAAATTATAGAGTCAAAATGGCAGACATCTAATCCTCAATTTGTCACACTCAGCTGTAAAACCATGCCTTCCTCTGGTGAGATCGATAGCCTGATAGTTCATAAAAGGTTTTTCTCAGCTTTGTGTTCAAATATTTCATGAAAATTATGAAGTACAATGCCTGCCTGAGAAAACTCTCAGCAAATGTACATTTATTTCCTTTCTCAATAGTAAAGTAAAGGTTAAATCCTAAATTGGGAGTTTCAGATCCAGTGATTTTCTTGATAATCCCACATATCAATGGCTAAAATAGCTATTATTTTATTTTCACTAAAGCCATTAACTTGCTGTGTATGGGAAGTATTGCTATTTGTGAAATGTTATGTAGCCCTTGGCTATTTTAGAAATCATTTTGTTTCATGTAGAGGGTACAATTACTTTAAACAACAACAAGTTTTGTAGTATAATAATGAATTTCCAAAGACCAGGAGGCCAAACATAAATTGCAAAAAACAAATCATTCATTCTCACTACAGAATAACATCCCAAGGAAGCACAGATACTTTCAGATTTATACCATTCTTTAAAACAGATGCAAATCGATTTTCAAGAAATGTCTCCTGAATTTCTAACTGTCCCCTTGCATATTTATGTAGTTTTTTGTCATATAGTATTTTTCTGTGTTTGCTTTTTTCTTTTTTATTGTCATGCATGATGAAGCACGGGTTGAGCTGATCTGATTAACATGTGATTTCAGTTTCTTCATATGTAGATTATAGTTGTGAGAACAGTAAATAGCAAATTGTGAACATGTGCTTTCCACAGCGTCTGCAGTGGAGACAATATTCACTATGTATGGCCAGAGGTGTGACTGTAGGAAAGGCAAAACACCTGTGGTGTCTAAGTTCACATTCACATTAGTTCTAAACTCACTGTAGCTTCCTGAGGAAGGTCCATTAAAATATCTACTGAAAACATGCCTCATCATCCCAGACTAGTGAAGTGGAAGTAAGAAGATTGGGAGTTCAAGGCCAGCCTCTAATACAAGACTCTGTTTCAAAATAGAAAACAAAACAATGACATGGTACCCATCTCTCTATGTTGATGCAGTTACATGAGGAAATCCTGGCTTACAGGAGTCCAGTTCAAATGTTTTGTTCTCCACAGACAACAGTATTTGGGGCTGAATGGAATCCTAGAACTGGTTTGTATTTTTGAACACCACCTGGCCTAATCTCTCTTCTCTACACCATCCTCCACACATCTCATAAGCACAAGAGCAGCATTGTCAATATGTCTTTCTTGTGGGACTTAAACTTTAGATCTAAAGACATGTTCCCAGGGGACAGGGGAGAGTCGGAGGGAACTGCACCAAACATTTTTTTTTGTTTTTTACAAAGCATCCTGAAGAAAGAATACCTAGGTCACAGTGACACTGTGTCACATTGCTTGTGGCTCGGAAGTTCAATGGCATCAAGGAGAAAGATAATGGGAAAAGCTGGCCTGGAGTTCAGAGAATAGCAAAATCTCTGTGGTGAGAGAAGAGGGAATTAAGGACTCCACTACAGAAGCCACTTTGTTCATGAAGGGCCCTCCTCTTTCTTTAAAGCTTTTGTGTCTGAGTCCTCTCTTCAGACAAAAAGAGGCTCCTCGAACTTCCTATAGGAAGTTCAAAGAAGCACAGGAACCAAAGCACATCCCACTCAGCTACCAACCTGTGAGATATCTACCAAGTCTACCAACCTGTGAGATGTCTACCAAGGCTACCAACCTGTGAGATATCTACCAAGTCTACCAACCTGTGAAGTAGCTATCAAGTCTATCAACCTGTGAGATATCTACCAAGTCTACCAACCTGTGAGATGTCTATCAAGTCTACCAACCTGTGAGATATCTACCAAGTCTACCAACCTGTGAGGTGTCTATCAAGTCAAAATACTCTCTTACCTTCAGTATGACCCTTTTGTTAAATGACGGATTTTCTTTCATTTGAAACACCTATGATGAAATCAGCCTTCAGACAGCAGTTATTTCAATAATTAAATTAATGTGTTTACATTTGGAGCGTCTGAAGCTCTTCTTTGTTGGTCATCCCAGAATTTTGTAAAGCCATAAACACTATATACAGAACTTTGTAAATCTATGGATCAGTAATTCCAAAATCTTTTCTGACATAACATGTCAAATAACAAAGCCCATTTCATCTGTAGCCACAGCTGTTAATTCTTACAGAGTGGGATAGCTAGGTATCAAATACAGCATGGGACACATGTAGAATGAAATTGCATCCAGATAGCTCCAATATGGGAATCATTATTAGAAACTAAGTGTACTGATTGAAGAATAGAGGTTCAGAGATCTCTGAAGGGAAACATCATTGGAGTGGTCAGACAGACCATGACTAGCAGAATTAGAGATAAATCTGCTCTAAGAGGTTGTTGGAGCTTGCCTTCCCAACTAACCCTTTAGAGGACACAAAAGACTAAGGTAAATTAATTCTCTAAAGAAAGAAGTATGTCAATGAGGAAGGCTGCAGTGTTTACACTTTGTTAGTGTTTTTCTTTAATTAATAATAGAAGAGTTATTGACACTCGATTTAACAAGTAGAAAAGGAAAAGACTATGGAATTAAAAAAATAAAATTTCTTGCATGCTGAGCTAGGGTGTCACACATCTAGCAAACCTACTTAATCCAGTTTGTGAAGATGTATTGTCCTACCATCAGTGCTCAACAGAAAATCATTTTCTCCAAGCCAGTGACAATAGATGTATGATTTTTTTACATAGTTTTAAGGTCTATAATATGAGTCTCTGGAGGAGCATGTTTGCTAGTTGTGAGCTATTATCAGTTATTCTCATTTTCTGTTCATATTTATGTTTAGGTGAAATACCCAATTCTTTCCCTTTTCAAATTGTTGAAGGCTTTTATAAAGTCACCTCATTTCCATTCTGTCTATATTTCTACAAAAACTTACTTGAAGAACAATGTTTAAAGGCTATTTTTTTAAACAGAGTCCTATTCTTTAACTAAGCTATTCTAGAACTCAGTACATGAACAAGGATCGTCTCAAACTCATAGCAATTCTTCTGTCTCAGCCTCCCATATGCTGGGGTTATGGGGATGAACTACCATATCTGGCCTTAAATCACATTCATAAAGCTTCTAAAGTATCTATTAAAAACTCACAATTCTGGTGTTTTCCTGAAATTATATTAAGAAAAGTCTTCATAGTGTGTGCACATTTGTGCATCACTATAGTGGATAGCTGGCCTTGGCTTTGAAGAGGAGTTGGTGCCATTGTTTTTTTGTGTGGTGCAGGCACTGCTACGTGGAGCTGAGTGGAGAGCATGGGCGAGCTGGGAAGCCTGGACATGTTTAAACAAGGCACTGCAGATTTCTGGAAGATGACTACAAAACTGGAGTGAATGCCTAACTCTTTGCAGGAACTTCAGTAGAAACCTAAAGCAGTGACCTATGATGATGTGCATGTTGACTTCATTCTGGAAGAGTGGATTTTGTTGGATTCTTCCCAGAAGTATCTCTGCAAAGATGTGATGCTGGAGACCTATGATAGCCTCACTGCTATAGGCTATAGTTGGGAAGACCATAATACTGAAGAACATTGTTAAAGTTCTAGAAGACATGGAAGACATGCAAGAAATCAAACTGGAGAGAAAATCTTTGAAGATAATCAATGTGTTAACACCTTTGATTATCATAGTCATCTTCAAATATGTAAAAGAACACATACTGGAGAGAAACCCTATGAATGTAATCAATGTAATACAGCCTTTGCATATTATAGTCATCTCCAAAGTCATTAAAGATACATACTAGAGAGAAACCTTACAAATATAATCAATGTGGTAAAGCCTTTGCCCATCAGAATAATCTTCAAACACATAAAATAACACATACTGGAGAGAAATCATACAAATGTAATCTATGTGATAAAGTCTTTTCACAACAAAGTATTCTCCAAATACGTAAAAGAACACATACTGGAAAGAACCCCTATGAATGTAATCAGTGTGGTAAAGCTATTGTATATCAAAGGAGTCTCCAAATTCACAAAAGAACTCATACTGGAGCAAAACCTTATGAATATAATCAGTGTGTTAAAGTCATTATATGTATCAGTAGTCTTCAAAAACATAAAAAAAATCATACTGCAGAGAAACCCTACAAATGTAATTATTGTAGCAAAAGTTTGCAAGTCATGGTAGTCTTTATACAAGAGCAAAACTTTTAGTGTGTAATTGGGATGTTAAACCCTATACATGTCACATTAATCTTTGAGTATATGAAAAAAAATCGCATACTGAAGGACATCTGACTATAAAGGATTTGGCAAGATCTTTAGCCAATATACTTACATTCAGTTACACAAGGTTATTTATTCGGGAAAAATAAATGTCTGGCAAATGCCAATTATCTGTTCAAGCATTATGATGTTCCTCTTTATTCTGTTTTTACATGCAAACTCACATAGACAAAAAGTCTATGAATTTAAATTATAAAGTAACCCTTTTAGATTTCATACTTCTTTTCAATCACAGGAAATAAGAGATACATGAGTAATACCTTATCAATATGTATTTTCTGTGGGATGTCTTTCTGTACACTGTGAATGTGTGTTGCTCTGACTGGTCGATAATAAAGCTGTTTGGCCAATGGTGGGGCAGAAAAAGTTTAGGTGGTACATTTGAACTGGAGAGAGAGGAGAAGAAAGGAGAGTGGGGCAGATGCTGTGAGCCGCCAGGAGAAGCACAATGTGAAAGTACTGGTAAGCCACAAAGCTACGTGTCAATGCATAGATCAACAGAAATGGGGTGAGTTAAGTTATAAAAGCTATGTAATAAGAATCCTGAGCCATAGGCCATAGAATTTGTAATTAAAGAAAGCCTCTGTGTGTTTACGTGGGACCGAGCAACTGCAGGATTGGGCAAGATACAGGTAAACTTCCGTCTACACATCACTTTAACAATTTGGCATCTGTAAGTGTGAAAAGTCTGTGCTTTTTAAGTTTACAATATTACTATAAACAGGTTTTTTTCCTATCAAAATGCAAATGTAGCACATTGAAAAGATTTAAGGTGCTAACACAGTATCCAAGGCAAAATGAGTAGTTTTCCTCATGTAGTTCTCTTTATACTTATTCTCTCAGAAGGACATTCTCAAAAGGGGCATCTTTCTTTCCCACCATTGCGCCATTCCTTCCATCTCCATTTCTCCATTTGTTTTTGTTAATGAGAAGTGTTATGCTTTTGTTAATGGGCCATTTTAATTTAATTTTTTTTCTTCTCGGCATTGAATTTTGGTTTGATGTTTATTCTTCAGATTGTATGATAAACATTGCTGGCAAAGGAAAATAACCAAGAATATATATTCTTCTTCCCTCCTTCTAGAAAAAAAGTAGAAGTGCTCTTATTGCACAATATTAAGGCAGGTAAAGTGACAAGGACTTTAAAGTGTCACGGGTACATCTGGAACACATACATCAACTTGATGGGGCATCGTCTCATTGTTTTCTAAATGTCTGGGTTTAAGCAGGAGGCATTATTTCAGACAGAAAATAAAAGATTAATGTGGACATCAGTGGTGATAAATTGTACACACTTATGAAAAAGTCGATCTGCAGGGAAGCCTAGATCTTCTTAAGCTAATGAAGAAACATTTTCAAAGACCCAAGGCCCTCCTTTTAAAAACACAGCTTTTTCAATTTTTATTTTATGGGATTTACTTTATTTTTAGATTATCATTTTTAACTTGTCACAGGTTAAATTATAAAAGTTAAAATTTAAGAACTGTAAAATTTAAAATGGCTTGCAAATTTTGATGACATGATAGAAGAATTATATTTTTTTCCTTTTATGTTATTTTACAATACCATTCAGTTCTACATATCAGCCACAGATTACCTTGTTCTTCCCCCTCCTGCTCCCTTCCCCTTTCCCCCAGCCCACCGCCTATTCCCACCTCTTCCAGGGCAAAGCCTCCACCAAGGACTGAGATCAACATGGTAGACTCAGTCCATTTTTATTGTTATTATTCACAAAGGTTGAATTTTTTTTTTACAAAGAATAGTCTACAGGATTCCTAAATATTTATCATTCTAGAAGATGACTATAAAATGCCATTGTACAGCCTCATTGCTGTACAGTAAGGCACTTAAAATAGCAAACAAAAACAAAGATAGCTCAGTAGACAGTCAGTCTAGGTCAGAAGAGAAGTTATTCTGCTAGTCACTGAGAGAGGGATGGGGGGCAAACCATCACAACACAACCATATTAAGAAATAAATGGGCAAATTCTGCATTGCTGTTATTTCTGTGCAACTGGCTCAAAAGAATTTAGTAGCATTTGTAAGATTATTAAACACACAGCTAATACTGCGACCTCCACTACCTCTGAGGATACTCATGATTGATAATACTGATCAAACATCTATTATATGCATCCCACACCTCTGAGATCTTATAGCCATTCCTCCTACATAAACACTGATAAGAGTTATGAGTGAAGTATGTGTAAGAGACCCCATTGAGATTGTCAGGCCCTCACATTCCAATGCTGCTTTACCCTTATAGGAGATTTGGATTTTGTTGGTTTTCTTTGGGGGATTTTTTTTTAATAATAGGAAATTATAACACTTTATCCATTGCTTCAGAAATTTAGGGTGACTGGTCTCATTAAGTGGTGATAGCTACTTTTCATTTTAATCAACAACAACGATGTTTAGAGTCATCCTCAGTAGCTTAAGTATCACAAAACATAGACATGAAAAAAAATAATGAAAATAATAAAAATAATAAATGAAAGGAGAAGGACAGGAAAAAAGAAGAGACCATAGATTTTCCTGAAATTGTGTATCATGTTACATTTAGTGACTCAATAAAATGTGTCACAGGAAATAATATAAAAACTTGAAATGCCCAGTGGTTAATAGTGAAAACTTACTGAAAGATTCAGATAATAGGTAAAAGAATTCAGTCTTAGCTAGGGTTTCTATTGCTGTGATGGAATAATATTACCAAAGTAACTTGGGGATGAAAGGGTTTATTGGGCTTATACCTCCACATAACAGTTCATCATCAAAGGAAGTTACAGGAATTCAAACCAGGCAGGATTCTGGAAGCAGGAGCTGAGGCAGAGGCCATGGAGGGGTGCTGCTTACAGGCTTGCTCCTCACGGCTTGCTCAGCCTGTTTTGTTATAAAACCCATGACCACCAGCCCAAGGACAGCACTGTCACAGTAGGCTTGGCCCTCTCATATCAACCACTATTTAAAATGTCCTACAGGCTTGCCTACAGCGAGATCTTATGGAGGCATTTTCTCAATTGAGATTCTCTCCTCTAGAATGGCTTTAGCTTGTGTCAAGTTGACATAAAATTATCCAGCACAATTTCCTACTGATCAAAAGCTAACCATTTTGTTATCAACAGGCAAGGTGAAAATGACTCTTTTGAAAACATGGAGTAAAAGTTGGCCAAAAAAAACCCCTGAGTTTTACAAAGATGCTTATTAATGAAAAGTTAAAGGATTGCATTATCTGTGTATCCCCATAAAAGTAACATAGAGCATACATTATGCATACATTAATTATAATTTAAAATACATGCTTTTCTCTCCTATGGCTCCAACTGGAAATTGACAACATTTTATATTGCTTAAATTTAACCCACGTTCACTCTCTTTATGAGGCAACTTTTGAGTATCATGAAGAAAGATGACAAAGCTATATCATAGGCTGTTTTTGAAAAATATATTACCCAAGAGGCCATGTCCTAGACATAGAATTATTATACTGCTTCTCTGCAAGAGACACTCAATGTTCTTTCTATAATTCTAAAGGATATTTAGATTTATCATATCTCAAGGGCTCATTTTCAGATCCAACACTGTGTTTTTTCTTTTGCATTCTATATTGACTTTATCTTAGCTTGGAGTAGAATTATGTTGTATTTTTTATGAAATATTATTTCATATTTCATGTGCTTATAACAGATATAAATAACACATATAGCTGCCTACGCAAAAGTTTTTCTATATTTGTGACTTGCCTAATAATTACACTTATTTAGCAATAGTGAAGCCCGTCCTTTGTATATGGAAATATTTACAGTTTGAAGGGCTATTATGCAAACAGTATTACTGAGTGGAAAACACAGAAACACCAGGATTTTTCTTTTCTTTTCTTTATTTTTATACTTTTCATTTTGAAATGCTTTTATCTTTAATGTTTCCAATGTAACACACAGAATTGCTTTGAGATGGCCACTCAGCTTCCCTTAAAGCTAGCAGCATGTAGTCACAGTACAGTCCTCAAAGCCAGGAAACTAATAATGATGTACTAATATTGACTGACCTACAGACACTTTGCAGAACTTATCAATCTTCTACTAATGCCTTTACTTAGTCTTTTAATATGTAGTAAGCCACAATGACCACTATTTAGCTATCATTTCTATGTTTTTAGTCTCCTCCTGCTTGGCAGGCTTCCTTGTCTTTCATGACCTTGATCATTTTAAAGATGACTACTCAGTTGTTTTATTTGTGCTTGTTTTTCCTTCAATGAGACTGAGGTTATGTATGTTGGCAAAAATAGCCCAGAAATGGTCTGCCCTTTTCCATTCAACCTGTCAGCAAGCCCGTGGTATTGAAGTGGCTCTGTTCTAGTCACATTAACATTTGTCACTTGGTAAAGGTCTTGTCTGGCACACATCTCTCCCTACATTGTAATTACATCATAAATACTATCATTACTGAATTTTGTTACTCAAATCTTTTCAGCTTTGACATTTAATAGTTCCTTTTGATATTCACCAACTTTTATCATTTCTCAACACTTTATTTTCTGGCACCATAAGGTATTTCGGAAGTGTGTGTGTGTGTGTGTGTGTGCGCGCACACACACACACATGTGATTATATGTTTGTGCATGCGTCTGTGAGCATGCATTTGCATGTATGTGTGCTTGTGTGTTCTTGAGGGGGGTGTGAGTTGGGGGATGTGGGGGTGAAGTCTTGGTACAGAAATAAACGATTATTGCAGACAAGTCTGTTTTGTTTTCCATTATTGGAAAATGGACTTTGGAAACCGTCAATTTAAGCACAAGGAGGTATGCTCATTATACAGGGTTTCATGCTTCCTAGCCACATTCTCATAGAAAGGAAGTGGATGTGCAGACTCACTGGTGCATGCACACAGATCTACATTTAATTCCTTGTCTGCATATGTACAAACGTGTACACTACCTTGCATCTCTTTATCCATCCATCCATTTCATGAGCTGATACCTCCTGTTTCAATCTACAAGAGTTCTATTAAACTATCCATACTTCCTAACTCATAGCATTTTCCTCTAACTGTGAAACACCTGGTTCACATTATTTATAATAATTTGCTAATTAAACCCTAGTACACAGAAAGTACTTCCCCCATTAAAAATCCATACTCTTGTAAAGAAAAAGATGTAAGAATATTACAGTATTAAAAAAAAATAAAACAGTAACAGTTTTCTTCAGTCTTATGGAGTCAGAATGCCTTTCTAAAGTTTTATATACTTGTTATTTTAGCTGAGTGCCTTTCTTCCTGACCCCCAGGATGAATGTGTGTTATGGAAGACCTAAGTTAAGCTCAGCTGTACCTTTACATCTGCTAGACCACGGGCTCTCACTGCCAGAGCTGCTGTACCGTTTCCTCTGTGCTTCGCCCCAACACATGAAGTCCCTACCCACACCCCTGGTCCTCATTCCCATCACTGCATACCTACTTTCAGACTTGTGAGTCAGCCAAACAACCAAATGCGTCCTCCCATGAACACAAGAGAGAATCTACTGATTTGTGATTGTCATATTTTCCCTAATTTTTTTTTAGATAATTGGATTTAGCATTCTTTTTTTGGTCGATTGTTTTGGCAGACTTTTAAATTTACTTGGCTAGTGAAGAAAGGATTTGTGACTCTTTTCCTCATGAGAATCTACATTTTCCCTTTTTGCTGCTAATGTCTTCATCAATCAAATGTTACAAAGTGCTGCTCTCTACCTGTACAGCTTCCCTTACCCTCAGAAGTGTTGAAGATGTCCCTTTGATCATGTATAGTTTGTGATTTTTTTTAACTCTGTAGTTCATATGCTTAGCTGCTCATGAACATCTTCAGTGTTTTCAAATTGTAGTGAAATATTCTTCCAAACCCTAACATTAGACCAATACCAGGTCCCTTCCCCAGTTTCTCTTTTCTGTCACCCCTGGCTGCTTTAGTCCATCCACCTAAGAGGTTAGAATTACAGTAGGGGAGGAACACAGGGTAAACAATCATGGACTAGAGTTTGGTTGATTAAAATTATTTTGAAGTTTCATCACTTTGTCTTCAGCATCTCTGTCTTTAAGTTATTATTCCAAAAGGATGGTTTTGGCTTCCTTACTTTCCTGTAGTTTTGTCTTACCATCCACAGAAAATGGGAAACTTATTAGCAACAAGTTTCTTGCTTCCTATGTCATGTTATATACAATTTCTAAAGCACTAAGATTCCTTATAATAGATGTTGACTGTTGCCAACAGTTAACATCTCCACCTGAGTCCAACCCATTGAAATAGAGTAGAATTCCTATCTTTTCCTAAAGAGGCAACAAATGCGTTAACGTAAAATATCTAATAAAAAAAAAACAAGTATAGATATTGTAAACATTTGATCTAATGAACACTCTCTTAATAAAACATAATATAGGGAAATGACAGTTGCCACCTGAGTTAAAATAAAAAACAAGTTCACTTTCTGTCTCTGTATATTTTCTCTTTTGAGTACATGCTCTTGATGCAGGGAGGGGGAGAGAGAGAGGGGAGGGAAGGGGAGAGGAAGGGAGGGGAGGGGAGGGGAGGAGAGGGGAGGAGAGGAGAGGAGAGCAAAATAAATATCATTCCTGCCAGACATCATCTGTCACAGAGACTAAAGATTGTTGTCCTATGCCTTTGTGACTTTTATGAGTCAGGAATATTTGCACTGTGAAACACAGAAATGAAAACTAGAGGTAATGTTTCCCGGACATAAAGCAAAAGGTACTTATCGAGTTTACAGAATGTTTCAGGACAGTCATTGTTAATTCTCAGAAATTCCTGAATATTTATGCTTTCTCAAATTCAGCTCCATGTTTACAGTAATGCTAGGGGACAGGTGTAGTCCCTTTGATGCAGGTTTGCCAATGTAAGAGCTTTATTTGGTCTTCTTTCCTTTCGGCTTATTCTATAAGTTTGCGTTGACTTCACCTTGTCATACAAGTAAATGCACCAGTTAACAAAACCACAACTTTCAGAATGTGAACATTAGCCTCAATCCATCATTCTTACTAGAAATATAATTCATGTTACATGTCATAATGAAAATCACATACAAAAATGATGTATGGGTTTTGCACATTTATGTATCTGACATATTGCAAAGTGTGGGACATATCACAAATATACTAAATGTTATACAGAAAGCCCGCATAAAATAATAATGGAGCTGAATATGAGCAAAGATGAAGAGACTCATTAAAACTGAATATTGATAATTAAAATTAAAGATCAACTATTCAAAGTCTGTACTAGTTTCTACTCATGAATGGATGGCTAAAAGGAAAGTGAAATGAAGATTGGAAACATTTGGGTACTATGAGTTAACTAACCAAGAGGGGAAGTGTTTACTGCTTATTTTATCACAGTTATGTCTGATTTTTAGGCTGACTAAATTAATAATGTGTTTGTAGAGATATACCTGCAGTATTTCACTTAATGGTCTCCAAATAAGTATTACATTTTAAGACAATTAAATAAATCATAGAACCAGCTTGCTTGAAGATACCAACCAGCAGCCAGCACAGGAAGACAAGACACAGAGGCAAGAGATGTGTTTAACTGACTCAAGGAAGAATTCCTGGTTTAAGCTCAGGCAGCAATTAGAGTCTGTGACTGACGGGCTAGAATATCCAAATGATCCACTCACCTGTAGCTTGATATTTGAAAGCTCATAAAAGTGGCATAACAAACAACTTGTCATCTTACGCTACTTTACAAGGCAGTGGATTCTGGAAGAATTGCATGAAGTTATAGCTCAGGCTTAGGAAATGGCCTTTTCTTCCCTCGTTTCAAGTTTTGAGAGTCAAATTGATATTGCTGGAGTAGGATAACACCATGGTGAACAGTTTATCCAGCCTCCTCAAAGAAAGCCCAGTAATATGAAAATCCTCAGTTTCTCAGTCATCTTACCAGTGTCTCTTGGAATTTTTTAAATAGTTTATTTGTCTCTTTTGTGTATTCTGTTCTTTTCCTTTCTGTAAGCACACCTCTTTTGTGTGTTTCAATTGTATCCATTGCACAAAACAGTACAATAATGCATGTGTATATGGTGCTTTAGTTATGTTACTGCCTGTGCTATCCAAATTAATTCCCCTTTATTTTTCATTTCTTCTTAGAAACATTTGTTTTTTAGGTAAGATGCTAACTGCTGAAAGTACACCTAACCTGTTCAAAATGATTCACAACAGAACATTTAGGATTTCAGAACATTTTAAAAAATATTTTGGCATTTTTTTTTTACCCAGTGAGAAAATTTCAGGTAAAAAACACCAGAACACATGTATTTTTCATATTTTTATACGAATACCTAACAGTAATAATATTTTAAAATGTAATTTTATAACTATCTTACTCTTCTTTTTATTGGAAATAAAATTCATGTTGTAGAAGTTTGGCCTGTGGCATCATGTGTTCAAATAATATTGAATTTTGGAGTGTTTTACACTTGATATTTTGGCATTAAGAATGTCCAACTAATATGTATGAGGAAAAAGCATTTTGAATTGTTTACTACTCACCAAAATTCTGAAATACTATGGTTTTCTTAGGAAGAATCATATTTTCACTAGTTCCTGCTTTCCTTTATTTCTTTCTATTTTAAATGTTATTATTAAAAAACATTTCATTTCTTTAAGCATTATGAGGAGTAGCTGAACTCCACAATTTCTTCTAGTTTACTTTTTCCCTTTTCAATTATTTCTTTTATTTTTCAGATTATAATATAATTATATTTCCCTTCCCTTTCTTCCCCCCAAACCTCTCCTTGCTCTCTTTTAAATTCATGACCTCTGTTTTCATCAATTCTTATCACATACATATAGTGTGTGTGTGTGTGTGTGTGTGTGTGTGTGTGAGAGAGAGAGAGAGAGAGAGAGAGAGAGAGAGAGAGAGAGAGAGAGAGAGAGAGAGAGAGAGAATATTCCAGGTCTGTATATTGCATGTATTGTATGTATGTTTTCAGGGATGACCATTTGCTGTTGGATAAGCAATTGGTCTGCTCTTTACTGGGGAAGACCATTACTCCCCTACTCAGCATTCTTGGTGGCCTACAGTTCTATGTGTAGAGTTGAGGCCTCCCCGGCTTTCTACCCTTTGTATTAGTATGTCAATTGCTGTTGTCCTTGTTCAGCTAATGGCTAGGCAGTCATGTTGAGGATACCTTATGATTCTAGCTTCTAACAGTTCTATGAGACACAATCTCACAACAACCACCTTGAACCTCTGGATCTTAACTTTTCTGCCCTTCTTCCATAATGATTCCCGAGTCTTGGGGGCAGGAGTTATATTGTAGATGTATCTGTAGATACAGGGCTGCATTTTATCACCTGTGATTGTCTGTAACAGTCTCTGTCTGTTGCAGATAGAGATATAAAAAAAGGATTTTCGAGTAGGACTCCATTTACCCAAGAATTAAGACTGACAATTGACAAATGGGAATGCATAAAACCTAAAGTTTCTGCACAGCTAAAGGAACACTCATCCTAGTGAAGAGAAAGCCCACAAAATGGGAGATAGGTTTTTTTGTTTTCATTTTTGTTTTTTTTTTTTTACCAGCTATATATCTGACAGAGACTAATATCCAGAATTTATAAAGACTCAAAGAACAAAGAGTAACACAAAAAACCCTAAAAAACAAATGACCTATTCAAAAAATGGGTCAGGGACCTGAACAGAGAGTTCTCAGTATACATATGTATATGTGTATATATATGGCTAAGAAATACCTCAGAAAAGTTCACTGTACCTAGCAATTAGGGAAATGCAAGTTAAAACAACTTTGAGATTTCACTTTACCCCAGTCAGAATGCCAGAGATCAATAAAATAACCTACTACAAACAATAGAGAAGATGTGTGGGAAAGAGAATCCTCATTCACTGTTGGTAAGAGTGCAAGCTTGTCCAGCCATTTTGGAAATCAGTGTAGATAGTTCTCAAAAAGCTAAAATTAAATCTACCAAAAAATCCTCAGAGATTACTTGTCGATACAGAAAAACTATAAACAGTTTGGGAGAACAATACATCAGTTTTTCCTATAACTAAACATTCCCTTTGCTTGTGGCCTTACACACTTCTTGTAACTAGTTACCAAGGAAAAATAATATGCACATTTCAAAATAGTCTCTTTTTTTATTAGAACATGGGTGAACCTGACAACCAAACTTGGAAGCAATATCTAAAGACATGAAAATAACAGAGAGGCAAAAGAAAATATGAACTAATTTCTGGTAACAAAACACAGAGGGAAAGATCAGCTAATTCACCACAGGCTTATTAATCAAGCCCACATCAGCTAATTCAGCACAGGCTTATCAATCAAGCCCAAGCCTTACTAGTAATATTGCTGAGACTATTCCAAAACTGGTGAAAATAGCAGAGTGAGGGCAATTGAAAGCACCAGTGATGGCAGAATATCTGCAGCTGAGCCAAAAAAAAAAAAAAAAAAAGTTCAAACTGAGTGTTATCGGAGCAAACAGATTTCACAGATACTTAACAGTGTAACAGCAACAGTGATTACAAAAGCCAAAAAGGATGTCTTCAAAGTGCCCAGAAAGGACATGCTGTGTCCCAAAAAGCCTGACTGTGTCCAAAAAAGATTAACTGAAATGGTAGCAGCTTTAGATAATTTTTTAATTGAAAATAAATTTTTTCATATAAAATATTCTGATAAGGTTCTTGTCCCCCAACTCCTCTGAGATCTTATCCATCTCCCAGTCCACCCAAATCCACATATTTTCTTGCTCTCTTTCATTAGAAAACAAACAGGAATCTAAAAAGAAACAGAAAGAAAAAGAAAAAATAGCTAAATAAGAAATTTTAGGACAAACAAACTTGAATAGGACAAAACAAACATATAAAAAAAGAAAAAAATGTGGAGGCACTCATTTACATGCACAGAAATGCCCTAAAAACACAAAATTGGAAACAAAAACATATAAACAAAAGACCTGTAGGGTAAGGAGAAAGAAGAAGGAGGAGGAGGGGAAGAGGGAGGAGGAAGGGGAGGGGGAGGGGGGAGGGAGAGGAGGAGGAGGGGGAGGAGGAGATGCCCAGACAAAAATACGAGACAAAAAAAAAAAAATCTCAAAAAATACTATTGATGCTTTGTGTTGCCATCGATTCCTTCGCATAGGGACTGGCCTTAAGAGTGGTTTGCATCCCCAGTAAGATCTCTTTAGAGAAAGATAACTTTGCATTTACAAATTGTTATCAACTAGAGGTACATTCTGGGTTAGGGAGATGGGCTTGTGTCCTCTTCTCCTCTCAGTGCTGGGACCAGGCCCAGAACTCTCTGTGCAGGGCATGTGCATCTTGCCACAGTCTCTGTGAGTTCATATGTGCATAGTCCCTGTTCTGTTTAGAAGTTCTTGTTTCCTTGGTAGTCTCCATTTTCTCTAGCTCCTACAATATTTTTACCTTCTCTTCCACAGGTTCCCCTCAGCCCTGAGGGGAGGGAATTGATGGAGACATCCCATTTAGGACCAAGTGTCTTGAGGTCTCTTACTCTTTACACATTGCCCAGCTGTGAGTATACATATTGCCATCTACTTCAGAAGGATGCTTCTCTGATGATGGCTGAGCGAGACATTTATCCATAAGTATAGCAGAATGTTATTAGGAGTCATTTTCTTACATTTCTTTAGTAGAATAGTAACATTTGAATTTCTACTATGTCCCTGGCCTGTCTAGTCTCAGGTTCATGACTACCCAAGAAGTGTTAGGGATGGCTTCCATCTCGTGGAGTAGACATTAAATACAACCACATATTGATTGGTTAGTCCCACAAGATTTGTGCCATGATTTCACTAACACATCTTGATTGCAGGTCATCACTGTAAACTGAAGAGTTTGGAACTGGGTTGGTGTTTAGCTTTCTCCTTTGGTATAACATGAAAAGTCCCTTCCAGGACCCTGATCACTAATCAGTAGTGTTGAAGGCTCTATGTAGGTACCAGTTCAGTTCCACTTCTCCACAGTCAATGGGTTGTGTAGATGTTGTCTTCAGCAACTGGGTCTTACCATCTGTTTGTGGAGAGAAATCAATAGCCTTGAAATAGCCTGGATTGGTTAGGGGTACCCATGGGGATCTCTTGACCAACAGCTCAATTAGATATGACCAGTTCCCAGAACTAGAGGCTTTATTTGATGATGAGAGATGTTCACTTGGAGCTCCATCTTCCCCAATTTTGGAAACTCCATTTTGATCACCTTCTTATATGTATACGTTTTAGGACCCTTCGGCTGCATTAGCTCCCATACACTCTCTCGGGTGGCCTTTTATTTTAGCTATCCCTCCCAGGACTTCGTCCCAAGTCCTCTCTCCCACCCCCATTTGTTCCTTCCATTCCAGTCCCCTGCCCCACTCATCCATCACTAAGCTTTAGATAAATTTTGAGTTACTAGGAAAAATCTTCACTCCGAGTGTATAATTCAAGAAGATCCATGCAGCCGTGAACAAAATAAAATGGCAATATTTATTGGATTTATTTGCTTTAATCAAAGCAAAAGTTAACAGTCTGAAACACTACTACATGATTTACGAGGGCAAAAAAAAAGAAGAAATTAGCAAAGAAATACTTGACAAAACAGTGTGAATACTGAGAGAAATTAATTGAGATTAAATTACTTCAGATGTCTATCATCGAGGTACATGCCTGAATTTCTAGAACTGTGAAGACAAAGACAAGAGGATCCAGCATTCAAGGGCATCCTCTTCTTCATAACAAATCTAAGGTCATGCTGGACTGCATAAAGCCCTGTCTCAAAAAAAAAAAGTCTTAAAAAATGATATTTTAAGATGCTTGTATTATTCGGGTAGAATAAAAAGAAGTCATCTACTTTTAGCTTGTGTTAAATATATATCAAATTCTCCCTAATGTGAAACAAAAGGAATACAAAATAAATGACAATAGAGCAATGTGAAAATAATTCACTGAATAAAAGTATATATAATTTCTAACTAGGAATAGGAAAAAACAACTCAAAAGTCTACTATGAAAGATTAGGAATCATAAAATTAGCAAATTCCAATAAAATCTAAACAGCCAGCTTTATGCAGACTATCCACTAACAAAAGTATAATTAGAAATTGATAATAAGAAGATAAATAATACATTTGGTGTTTTCAAAATAATGTAAACAGCTAACAAATAAAGGGAACAAGCCATATTGAAAAAGATAAAAGACTAAACATTAAGTACACCAAATGTTAGATCACATCTTACAGAAATCAGCTAACATTAAGTATATGCAAATTAAGAAGAAATGAAGATAAATGACTTAATCCATTAGTTAAGAAGTTGAAAAGAGCGATAATACCTAGTTGTACTGATAACAGCAGGAAAGGAGCAACTTTCATCCCCATTGGACGTAATTCTGTCATTACTGAGTCCAGGGTTTGCCTGTAGTTACTCAGGGAAGACAGCTGAGGTTGAGCCTCTGTGGCCCCAGTGAGCACCGAACATGTTACTCTCACTCATATCCCCACAGCACCCAGCATCCTGGTCTGCACTGATGGAAAACATACACTTGCAGAATAGATGAACTCAGCAATGATGGCAGGGGAAGACCCTGAGCTGAACTTGAAATGGTTTCTACCTCCTCTGCCACTTCATAGAATGGAGGACTAGGCTAGGACCACAGCTTTTATTCGCTTAGAAAAACAACTGCAAAAGTACTGCCAAGTCCTTGCACCAGCTTTTCATGGGGCATCCTGCACTGCCCATCTTTAGCCAGCCTCTTGACTGTGTGCTCTCAGCCGTTGCTAACTGCCTGAAATATTTATAGCTTTACAGTGGTGTTTTATGATGTATAAGCTCCCACAGGCCTTGCTGAGTAGCGTGGCTTATGAATTTATTGAATTTCAAAACAGATTTATATATTTCCTTTTGGCTATGCTTTATTGGGTGCTTATGCCTAAACCTACCCTGAGAAGATGGTGCCCTGTCTGGAGGGGAACTTGCCAATCGCTGCACACTAATGAACAAAGTGAGAAAGAGCAAAGCATTTCAAACTGAATAGAAATTCATCTTCAGCTAAGTGAGAAATGGAATACTGAACGCTTTCGTAAGGGTACAGTGTGCTTACAAATGAGACACTTGTGTTCTGCCACCTTGCAAACAAGAGATGGTGATTCACAACCAACCACCATTCAATTGGTGGAGGATTATGCAAAATGCCGGCCCGACTATGGGCTGTCACAATTTATGCTAGAAATCTGAAGCAACATAGAAAATTTTAAAGGGTTTGGAAGCGCTTGTCTATCTAACACACACCAAAACGTCCTGTGAGCCTTCACATGTGTGAATATGTAGATATACACATATCTGTGTTTGTATATATTCACACACATTCTTATAGAGGTAACAAGGAATAAACCATCATTATGAATAATGAAATCACTAATAATAATTGATGCTTTTCTCATGATAACACATTTCTACATCCCTTAAAATCTGAAAGTCATGTTCTCTTCTATTTTGGAATGTTAGAACAAGAAATAAAGATTTGGTTCCTCATTCCTCTGTAAGTTAGACTTCATTTATCACTCCCCTCTAGAATACAAATGCTTCAGAGAATAGGAAATAGTTACATCTATTTTGTCTAAGGTCTTTGAAAGTGTACCTGAATCAGGCTCTCCCACAGTCATTGATGCCAGATTCACTGGAATGGCAATAGCATAGGTTTACTATGCAACTAGCCACCAAGCAGGGATCTCAGAGGCAGCCTATTTCAAAATCTTTCCAGTTTATTTTGGACATTTCTTTCCTGAAAAAAAGATAAATTTTAATGATTTTTCTATTTGAAGGACATTGTTTTAATTAATGAACAGAAGTATATGGGATTTAAAAGCCAATATGTCATTGGAACAGTAAGATTTTCATTAGTCTTCATTTCTGGGTAATAATGACTAATTTTCTAAGAGATAAGGAAAAAAGGAACTTATACTTGAAGAGAAAATCTTCTTACAGATTTAAAACCTTATAAATATATATTTGCTTTTGCTTTCTATGAAAGTGCTCTAAGACTATGCATCTAAAGCTCTTTCTTTATGGTCACAGAAAAAGTTTCTACCTAACAAGTTATCAGACATTTCCCTTAATCTGGGTATGATTTCCACATAGCCATCATCATCCAGGTCTGTCCAAACAAGTAAGATGGCACAGCAATTGAAGACAATTCTGGCAAGCCTGAGAATTCAAGATCCATCCCCAGTGACCACATGTTGGGAAGAGAGAATCAGTTCCCAATTTTTCACAAGCTCTCAACACATGCACATGCGTGTGCACACACACAACACCCTATAGGGGGGTGGGGGTGGAGGGAGAGAGAGAGAGAGAGAGGGAGAGAGAGAGAGAGAGAGAGAGAGAGAGAGAGAGAGAGAGAGAGAGAGAGAGAGAGAGAGAGAGAGAGATTTTAAAGAAAGCATTATATCATTGAACTTTTCCTTGGGATTTTGTTTACTCTGGACCACACATTTTTAATTTGGGGTTCTCCTGTTTCTCATCACACTTGTTCTTCGCCCACCATCACCTTCCCTCTAACGTTTTCCTGGAGACTTTAGCTTGACTTTAGTATTTACAACTGAGCACAATTCTGGATGCTTTGAGCTACATTCTGTTTTATGTGTGAGTTTTTGTTACTCTAGTGACAAGGGTAATGGGTACCATCACTGGGCTAGCATTCCAGAGCTCTCTAAAAGGAAGAACCAGGTGGCAACATTCTCAGGAGCAATATAAAGATGGTTGATGTACAGCCTACATTCCACTAATTTCTGACATCTTAAACTGTGTGCCCCTGACACTTGAGAACAAGTATTTTTAAAAATTAAAGTGTATTTGTTCTTATTGAATTTCTTAATTAAATTGAATCTTTTTTTATTCAAATCCTTTAAGATTTCTCCAGATCCTGACGATGCCATTGGTTGTCATTTAAGCACTTTCTCTTTCTGTCCCTTCTTCAGGTGGCCCTGTTGGCTGCATGTCGTATTCAAATTTCATCCCCATTTCCACGGGCCCCTAAGTACAATATGAACTTGAACAGGCTGGAGGGAGCTGCTCTCTGCCCTTTGCATTACTGTTAATTCAAGAAACACTGAAACAGTTACCAACATATTTGATATTATTTCCCAACAGACATTCCCACATGTAAGCTACATTAGCTTTTAAATACTTACTCAGTTCAGATAAATGATGTTTACATTAGTTCTCTAGCCAGTCAAATGAGTCACATCAACATAATTTGGCAGAGAAAATAATAGTAAAAATGTGTATTATGGACGTTTATTGAACATCAGATCTGTCCTGAGCATTTGAGATTGTGCAAGATTTTGAAGCTGATTTTGCCTTTTGTGATGAACTTTTAAACATAAAAATAAAGGGCATGCTTTGAGAAATAATTAACTTAAAAATATGACACTTGTCACTAAATTAGAGAGGAAGAGCTAAATTTATTTGCTTTGGGACAGTGTAGCAAATATAGACAAGCATATTTTATAGATACTTTTAAAATATAATTTTATTGAATCAGATTCTTATTCAGTTGTCAAGCATTTACATTTCCTTCTTACTAAAACTCTGTCATCATTATGAATTACATTAATTTTAATTGATGATTGTTTTCATAAAAAATTCACACACCTGTTATGTGTTGAGCCATAGTATAGATAGCACATTATACTAGATAATTATAGATAATTTATTGATAAGCAAAATCATCATAAAATTAACATGTTATATGCAACACTATAAAATTTCCCCAACCTACAATTTGTGTTTTGATATTGACTGATATCATTTGAAAAATGGCAAATAAGGTTGGAAAGATGGCTCAGCTCTTACAGAAAACTCAAATTCCATTCCCAGCACCCACACTGTGGGGCTCACAACTGTCCATGTCACTGGTTCCAGGGCAGCTGCTTCTCTTCTGGTTCCCATAGCACCTCCACTCTCATGCAAATACCAACACACATGCAAATGCAAAAGCACGTAATTTTAAAATAAAAATAAACCTTCAAAGGAAAGAAATGAATAGAGTGTTCACTGGTTGGAGAGATAAAAGAAATCACTTTCATGTAAATAAAATCTTGCTAAGCAGAAACTATGATACACATTGCAGATAAATAAATAAGAGTCTCTGCTTCTAAGACCCTTTTGAACTATATGTAATATCATAAAATTCATAATGGAACTGGTAGCCTTTGAACCGTACTTGAAAAAATAGTATGCACCATAAATTTGAAGTAGGGAGATTCTGAAGGTCTGGGCATAATTGAGAAGCTAACAGTATAACACAGGAAATAGATGACAAGAATATGAATTTGCATAGAGAATCCATCTTCAGAAGGCAGATGTAGGAGGATTGATTAGTCTAAATACTCATTGAATGTGAGTCAGATAGAAATTGAATAAATCAAACATGCTCCAAGCTCGTCAATGTGTCAAGAAGAATGATGACTTTGATAGATAGTGGATTTAAGGAGAGAATTCAGGTGGGCTTAAATGGTAAAATATTGCATGTTGCCATTGAATTTTTATGTATCAAAGAATCAAACATTGCAGAAAGTGCAGCTTGACAGTAAGGGCATAGCTCTGAAATCAGACTGGGACTCAATTCAAATACCTTCCTTTATTATTAGCTGAAAAGTATTAAGCTGGTGACTTAAGTCTGTGCTCTACTTTCCTCATTTGTGAAATGAAGATAATAATAAAATTATAGAATATAATAAAATATAGACTATCTCTATAGCCCATAGAGAATAATAAATCCATACTTTTTGTAAGGCTCTTTGGTATATAGCGAACACTCAGGATATGTACCCATTAGTCAATCTCCATCCAGAATTCACTCCTAAATGCCAGTCTAAAATAGCCAACTGATATCTTGACATCTAGTTTTGAATTCCTAATGATTGATTTGGATTTATTGTCATAAGTTCTCACAAATGCTTTTAGCATCAGTTATTTTCCTTACATTTTTATTTCCTCTTTCCAAAGTAAAAATGTCATCAGTAGACTTTAACATGCTGTGAATATTTTTCCTTAACTTAAATTTCTAATTAATTCTGAAATCATTAAAACATCTTGCGACTCAAGAGATACAAAAATAAATGTATTAATGCAATCTCTCACAATCTGCCTATAATAGCCCTGTTTCTTGCCCTGGGTTACCATTTGCAAAAAGCTACAGTTGACATCAGAAACCTAAACATCTCTTCATCATTTCCAAACAACATATCCTAAAGACCATTTTTTCCCTACACTTCATCTCCAATCTGTTCTATGCTGGCCTGTAGACACTGTTATGTCAATGACATCCATTGCCCTGTGCAGCTTGAGACTGCCCTGGGACTCTTCTTGGTCTCTGGTCCTCATACAATTGTCTAGCCAATATCTCTAAATTTTAAATATTGTAATTGCATGTCTCTGAATAAAACACCTTGAAAGCTTACCATTGTTCATGTGATAAAACATGATAGACTCTTCAGTGGATGATGTCTGACTCCTCTGCGGGTGTACAGGGCATTGTGTGTTAAGACACTACTGCTCCTAACACAGTCTCTAAACACAGCACAGATAGCAGCCTTGGACCGAAACAAGCTGTTGCTTACCTCCTGTCTTTGTTTACACCATTTCCTTTGCTTAGAATACCACTTCAAGCCATTTTCCTCTCCCCACTTTTCTTTTCTCTGGGACAGAGGACCATTAATCAAAACTCCCCTCAAGGTCACCTTCCACCAATTATCTTCGCTAGCTTCTTTTCTGCACCTGCTATGTGCCCTCTCTCCTCTAAAAATCCTCATTGTAAGCCATGGTTTTGCTTATTGGAGCACATGTAACCCTAATTTGATCAATTAGTTTAAATGTTTCTTTCACTTTATTAGACAGTATATCTTTCAGATACACTTAAGCAAAGGCATAACACAGCCTGACACAGGAACATTCAGTACTGCGTGTTTATTGAATAAATGTTCTATACTTAAGAAGGCTAATTCCCAAACATATTCAGGCTAAAGCACAGGAAAGTGACAACCATACTTTTCTTAAAAGAAAAAACAAGGAAATCTTAATGACATGATAAAAGTGCTTAGAATTGAATATCCAGTTGCTTAATATATTTCTCCATAAAAACCAAAATGACATTACTAGGAAAGAGATTAAAACCTTAAGTTCAAAGTACTGTGCTCACACCAACCTTTCTTTGAAAATTATTTTTCCATCCCCACCTCCAAAGTAGAAGCGTCCTCCGTGCAGCCTTACATGCACTTTTTTCTGCTAAATTTCAAATCTTACTAATTAATTCGGCCTCATTAAAACATTCTGTAACTTTGCACTAGGTAAATTTTCAAGGTGAAAGCGAATTATTTTTTCCCTCAATTATGTGGCTCTATTCACACAATCCTTGAACAGACAGAAAATAATTATAATGAACTTTGAGGTCATATTTAAAAATAAAATACATTAAAATTATTAAAACACTAACCTTCATTCCAATAACACTTCCGCTAGAACATGTCAACATTTTTTCTTCTTTTCATGTTAAACCATTTTATTTTATTCCAACTCAAGCAATGCTTTAGTCAGAGAAGTATCCTAATAGTCTATGAAATTAGAATAAAATAAAAACAAGACATTAATACAGCACAGATATCACGCTGCAGTGCAAATACCTCCACCCACAAATATCTATGGAGTGTCAAATTAATGACACCAAAGCAGTCTCTCAGAACCATTCACATCTCTCTTGCATAGGTTCTTAATGATTCTGTGATTCCGAGCCATAGTGACCCACGTTATTTCATAGGTAAATATAATCAGTCTCTTAGTTCTTTACAGGGCAAATAAGTTATTGGAAAATTGGTACATTTGCCAGTTAATGGTACAGAATTAAATTGAAATACATTGTATAAATGGTACTGATACACTCTGGGATTAAATCACTTAAGAAAAATGATATTGTTAATTAAAGTTATGCACTACTGAGTTCATTATCTCATGCCTAGATTGACACAGGAAGCTTAGGAAATGATGTTTTCCTCTTTGCAAATGAGATTGGAAGCAGTAATACTCAAAGGTGAAAAAACTGACAAAATGAATAAACTCTGCAGTGGTTTGTGGAAATACTACATTAGATAATAAGGGGCAGTTTCAAGCTAAAAGAAAGGCTGACCCTCGCATTGATTTTAAAAGAATTCTATAAAGGTATTTGTATATTTACTGGGCAGTTCCCCCTCAGCCCACCCTAGCTTCATTTTCTTCTCTCCTGTCATGAAGGACACTGGTGCTCTTCCCAGAGTGTTACTGGTGGATGCTCCAGCTCACTGTTGAACTCTTAAGAGCATGGTTTCTGTCCTCTCTCTGCCCTTTGTCTATGTAATCTCACCACGATGGTGGCTTCATTAGCACTTTATCCTACTCCAGGGTTTCAGTGTAGTGAATGGTATCAGAGTCCTACCCTTATGTTTCCATTTTCACTATTGTAACTACATGTCAGTTGTCTCCTTCCCCATCCCGGGCCCTCCTGATGGGTTCTTTATGCCATGCCTACAGTTTCTTTGAGAACACTAAATGAGTTCTGCCACCATCAACTCAAATATTGGAACAGCACCTCCATTGATTTTAGAATTGTAGTCTTTCGCTGTAAGATACAGAGCTATATGGTCACACTTCTTGCTCACTTTTCTAACTCATCCCAAACCAAAACCCCACCTCAGTCCCCATGTTTCAGTTACACTACTTACTTGGAGGCTTTTAAAACCCATTCTGTCCCAGTTTCTGAAACTTATTGTAAGGATTTATGCACTGTAGTGGCTGACTTAGCTCCTCTGCATCTCAATCAAGAGTCCATTTAATGGGAAACTCTTTCTGTAACTCCTAAGGTGTCTGTTTATGGTTTTTGTTGTTGCTGTTAGTGTTCCCATTTTTCTTTTATTTTGAGATTATAATATAATTACACCATTCTTCCATTCCCTACCCCCTTCCAAGCCTTCTCAAATACCCTCCTTGTTCCCTTTCAAATTCATGTCCTCTTTTTTAAATTTATTGTTGGGCGCATGCACACACACACACACACACACACACAGACGTGTGCGCGCACATATATATGAATATAAATATAACCAGGTCCACCTGTATAATATTACTTGTATTTATATTTTCAGGGCTGACTATTAGCTGTTGGATAGCAAATTGGTATGCTCTTCCCCGGAGGATAATTTCTCCCACTCTCAGCATTCCTAGATTTCTTGTAGTTCTTTGTGTAGAGTTGAGACCTCAGGCGTTCCCCCAGACTACTTTGGCATGTCTATTGTTGTTGTCCTTGTTTAGGAAGTCACGTTGGTGAGACATTGTGCATGTAGTTTCTAATAATACCAGAACTGTGCATGTTTTTATTGTATAACTATTTCGGATTGCTAAGCTTAATTACCTTTTTCAAGAGTCCTTATTTCTTAAAGCATCAATAATAATCTCTTCAATGTCAATTAGATCTACCCTGTGTCAAATACTGGATTTAGAAGGAAGTTCCACTCATTTCTGCTTGTATATAAGCAACATTTTCTGCTGTTCTGAGTTCTTTGTTTTCTATTTCTTTTACTATAAATACTCCAACCTTCATCTTGCTACTTGGTTAAGATCAGGGAGGCAGAATCCCTGTTAATTGAGCAAGCATAAACAAAGGGTAGGAAGGAACATATCTGACTCCATTTTAATTTTTATTTAACTATGAATTAGGAATTTTAATTTTAAAATCTTAAATTATGTTCCCCACATGCCATATGAATTTGAGAATATTTTTAAAAGGAAGTCTTTGAGTCTTATTATAATAAAAATATCTATTGTTATCATCAAATAATTTTTCTTCATATAAGAATTATATATGTACATGTGATTGTGTATGTGTGTATATTAACTTGTGTCCCCAATGTGTAATATATATACATATACATACATACATACATATGATGAGAAATGTTCAGTGGAATATCCTCAGGGGAGGGAAGCTTGGAACATGTTAGAAAAAATGCAAACATCTCTAGCATATTATATGGGATAAAGATTTAGTAAAGAGTAAAGCATTTTAACAAGCACATAAAACATTTTCATCAGTAGGTGTGTGAAAAGTAACAAAAATTATCTTCCAAATAAAAATTATATTGTAAAACAACTCAAGAAAGGACGTGACACTAAAGAGTGGTGGGAAGGTGTGGAAGGAACTTGGCATCACAGGGAAGGAATTCAGTCTGTAAGACAGAAAAGCCATGGGCTCTGTGAGTTTGGGGCCATGGAATAGTTGAAAGGGGCAGATCTATGGGGATCTAACGTGGCAGCCTCCTTAAATGAAGAATAGCTCTCCCAGTTTCAGAAGAATCCTGAAAACTCCAAAATGGGAGAAAGCAATCAATAGCTCTATCCATCTGCAATGTCAAGGACCCATATCAATAACCTGTGAGACAAGACAATCCTTTAGGTACAATTGTAGCTCTTATATATTGAGTAAACAACAGTCACCAAAGCAGACCTAAGTCCTACTCAAAGGAGAGAAATCATGCCTGATACTGTGAATATAGCCAACTACTACCTGTGGCTGGTAGTTGGAGAACCTACTACTACCAGTTTCCTAAAATAGTATAAGCTCTGGTGCAGTCTAAGTACTTATACTATCAACAGATAAGTAGTTCACATCACTCACCAAAAAGTTTCATTTTGCTATAATCAAGAGATCATTACAGAAAGCTATAATTAGTCAAAATGCAGAGATCAAATGATGGTGGGGTTCCCACCCCCAAATAATACATTTATAATATATCCCCCACAGTGAAGGTGTAAAGAACATTTGATAAGAGAGAACAGAAATATTCTAAGAGCCAAAAGACCAAGACAGCTTCTGGGAGACAGTCTCATCTTCTTTTATTACCTGATTCCCTTTCTTCAAGACAGAGCTTCTCTGAGTAGCCCTCAATGCTGGACACTTTTCTCTGTCTCACTCTGGTCCCACAGTCCCTCAGCTGCTTTTAAAATAATCACTCAGAGCCCTGTGGTGGTGGTGCATGTCTTTAATCCTCACACTTGGGAGGCAGAGGCAGGCAGATCTCTGCAAGTTCAAGGCCAGCATAGTCTACAGAGTGAGTTCCAGGAAAGGCTCTAAAGCTACACAGAGAAACCCTGTCTCAAAAAAAAAAATCACTCAGAGGCTTAATATTAATTACAAACTGTTTGGTGTATGGTTCAGGCTTATTGCTAGCTAGCTATTACATCTTAAATTAACCCATTTTTATTAATCTCTATTTTGCCATGTCGCTGTGGCGTTACCAGTCTGCTAGCTTCTTGCTCCTTGGGCAGCTGGATGGCATGTGCCCAACTCTGCCTTTCTTTTCTCTGTATCTCTCTTGGCTTTCCTGCCTCACTATAACTTGTCTTGCCATAGGCCAGAGCAGCTTCTTTATTAACCAATGGGAGCAACACATATTCACAGCATTCAGAAAGACCAACCAACAGCAAGCCCTGGCTAGCCTGGAACTCTCTCTATAGGCCAGGCTGGTGTTGAACTCATAGACATCTGCCTGTCTCTGTCTCCTGAGTGATAGATTTAAAGGCATGCACCACCACCACCTGGTAACAGTTTTGTCTTTAAAAAAAAGGGGGGGGGGCATGAGGAAGGATGTATATGGTAGAGTTGGTGGGAAGACTGAGGGTGAATATGATCAGCATGAGTTATATGAAATTTTCTAAGAATTAATAAAACACTAAAAAAACACCAAAATAAAGAGTTACTCTTACAGAAAAAAAAAGAAAATAAACCAAGATATTTGAAGTATTATAACCCTAAAAGTACACAATTAGAAACTGATTCACTGTACACATAGGCACAGGTATACACACACACACACACACACACACACACACACACACACACACATACACACACACACACACCAGCATACACACACGCTTACTAGCATTGAGCATTATCATATCATTTTTTAAAATAATTAATTGCAAGAAGACTTGAAGGAAATGGAGGTTTTGAGGTAAAATTATTCTCAAGTGACTTAATTTGGTAGCTTCACAATTCTCCCCTTCAAGCCTGTCTTCCAGAATGAGGAAGTGACTTCCCTCGCTGTCAACATTCTAGAGTCTATGGAGACCTTTCTATATAATACTGTCACTCAATGTCTTTTAAAATACCAATGGAATTTAAAATGTTATAACTCCCAGAGATGCATGCTTTTAATTTTAGGTGATGCCTAGAAACCTTAAGAATGTACTGATGCTGATGAATTGCTGGCACAGTTGTAGATAAGAAATTTTGAGACACATATAGGAGTTCCTTAAAAGTCATGTAGCCTAGATCAGTCCATACTGCAGAATATGACACATAAATCACCACAAAGTGTGTGTGTGTGTGTTTGTGTGTGTGTGTGTGTGTGTGTGTGTGTGTGTGTGTGTGTGTGATCAATATAATGAAGACTCATTACTGGAAAACAATACAAGTTTACAACAAAGTGATGGTAAGCTACGGTTATTACTAAAATGTACAAAATAGGGTGCATAGAAAAAACATTTATAAACAGTTGAGATGCATTCTAACACAGCCAACTACTGGGAGTAGTATATGGTAACTAATCATTTGAAAGAAATGTTTCATGCAGAATGAATTAGAGTGAAAGTGAGGCAGAGTTCTTGCGTACAGCTGATCTTTCTGGCAACTAAAGATAAAATCAAGGTCTCCAAAGCATCCCAGATAAACAAGAAATTTATTTTAAAACCATCTGCTTAAGCAGAATCATTTTAGTAGTTACGTCTGCCCTGTCCCAAGGGATCTGCTGAATCAAAACATAAATTTTGATTTGGTTTGATCAACATTATGAAACTAATAACGTTTTGCTCTAATTCATTCTGCATGAAACATTTCTTTCAAATGATTAGTTACCATATACTACCCCCAGTAGTTGGCTGTGTTAGAATGCATCGCAACTGTTTATGAATGTTTTTTCTATGCACCCAGAATCCACAGCAGCCAGAGAGCTGCCCAGTCCGTCCAAATGAAAAGAGGAAGTTATCCAAAAATCTGTACATTCTCTTCAATCCCTTAACTCCAGTTTGAAAAACTAACTCGGCCCCTGTGTCATCTGGAGGAAGCTCTTAAACTGAAGTGATGGGGACACGGGTACTGCCTGCTGTTCCCCTCTGTGCCGTCTTTCCACCTTGTCACACGGTCGGTCATTGTCTACTGCAGAGGCCCAGGTGAGGGCTCTGGTTGTCCAGTGCAGAGGTTCAGGAAGGGCTTCTGTAGTTTGCTGTTCTAAGGGACCTGACACATTTTAATACACAGGATTTGAACCTGATCCTACTGCTAAGCAAGCCAGTCATGGCCTGAGAATCCACAGCAGATGGTATTTGCTTTGTTTAAAAATGCTTTAGGCCTCAAGTCTCAGACTAAACAATAAATAAATAAATAAATAAAACTAAAAGAAAGAAACACACACACACACACAGGGGAAAAGATCGTTTTCAACATTTTCTCTTTGCCTTCTGACAGTGCAGTTCTTAGCTCAGTGAATCAGAAATTGCCAAGCACAAATAACAATGTCTTCCCAGCCTTCTCAAAATGCTAAGAGAAGATAAAACGCTTGGCAGCGGTGCTTAAAATTTAATGTCATTCCAAAAACAAAAACCATGAGTTCCAAAGTAGAAATGATAACACCGCAAGATAGTACCAGAAATCTTGTGCAGATAAGAGAAAAATATCAAAATGCAAGTAACCGAGTCCCCACAGACTCCACTCATTAACCCATCCCTCCTCCTCACCTGACTTGTACAGGGAAAGAAAGATTTGCTTTTTAAAGATGCGTATATGATTTTCTTTCCAGGATATTTTTGTAAGGAACGCTTAAGTAAGAATATGCATAAACACAGGCGATAAATTGGAATGAAGGTTGGGACAAGGATAATACAAGGTAAACCGCATGAAGAAAACATATTAACTCTAAGGAAGAGAAAATGAAAACATCTTCTAAATGACTTCAACATATTCTGAAACCTATAAAATACCATTCATGCATAAAACAGTGAAGTAATGTACTAAAAGATTTCTGGTAAATATAAATTGCATGCCCCATTGGTGATGTTGGTTTAAGTGTTACTTTTAATATTAAATTTCATAACAAAATTGAAAAATCCATAATGGTAGAAAAGTCACCCTCTCTCTAGACACGTATTATCTTTGGGCACAAAAACATCACTTACTGCTTTCCTTCAGTTTTAGCAGAAGTGACTGCATTTCTGTGTCTTGTGCTAGCCTTTCCACCTTGAGCCTGTCCCTTGCACCTTCCTAAGAAGTCCAGAGCTACCACTTAGTTCATCTGCAGTCCAGATAGCCTTGTTATCAGAATGGCTCAAGACATTGTCCAGTTCTCTCCTCACCCCACCACCACCCCCTTCACACACATGTGCACACACAAATAGAACCAACAGTCCTTGCTACTGACACAGAAATTGATAACTTAATCAGTATATAATTTACCAACTCTGGAATGATAGTACTGATAATGTATATGTTGATTTAATAAATAACATTGGTATTGGTGTGTATTTGCTTTTAATTCGGTTACATGAAGATATTATAATGGCAAAGGGACTGGGACACTGAAAAAGGACTTTGTCTTTTTTAAAAGACATAATGGTTATTAAGAGAACTGTTTAGTATTTTTTTTTCATTTTGTAGTCCCATTTGTTAAAATCCTGAATCACAATTATCAGTTCCAAAATAGTAAGGAATTAAGATACAAACTAATTATTTTTTTTCAGACTGAAATCTGTTGAGCTGGCATCTGAGCTCAAATAATAATTTCAATCAGTTTGGAAGCAGCTTTCATATAATTTCATGGTCTATGAAAAATCCATTTGGAAACTACGTGTGACATTTGTTACAATAGTGGTTTTATATATTTACCTTGTTTTTCCATTTTCAATCAACTGCCATCTAACATATTTCTAGGCAGGACACATGGCTACCATTGCTCTGAAGCCAGTAGGCTCTGTCTCCTCTAGAAAACCACTGTTCGGACTTCTATAGATTCTCATTCTCAAACTCTGAATTCAGCGATTGTGTTTAGGGAGCTATTGAGGATTAAGTCTGCCACTCAATTGCAGACATACAAGAAACTGAAAATCTCTGTGTTCTATTTAAATGATGCTCATGTGTGCATTCAAGGGAAAATATAATTTTTAGAGTGTACCTCAGGCTTCATTAGGTCAACAAACTATTTTGATTCATCTTTATAGGGACATAGTGTCTGCAGATTTAAAAAAAAATATTAACTAATAGAAGGTAGAAAAAAGAAGAATTTTCTTCTATTCTTGTAAATTTTATAAATATAAGTACTTGCTGTTGAAACAACTCTACAGAATTTTCCTATACTATCAGTAGTACTCAGCATTAGCATAACCACGTGGGAGTTAACAAGTGGCTCACCAACTTTGTTTCGTTTTCAAGGCATAGCAATGACTAGACTAAGAGGCATTTAGTCAGTGCCTTCATCCAAGCGCTCTGCCAATTAAGTCCTTTCCAGATTACAACCTCCACAGCTCATGAGTTACATATGTTGTTTACCTCTAGAATTTCATGAGTACAAAAAGACATGGTGTGTATATGTTCGTGGGCATCCATTTGCTACTGATCAAAATATCTGAGAGTGTATAGCTGGACTGAAAATTCATTAGACCAGGGAAATCAATTTTAATGATTTGTTGTGGGCCAATGGTTTCATTATATCAATGCAATCAAAATTGTCGAATTGATGAAAGAATGAAAAATATGATCCAAGGTCTGTAGGAATTTAAAACCTGACATAAGATCACAAATGTATACAGAAAAAAAAATAACTGAAATTTTGCCTATCTTGAACAGAGCTCATATGAGATGGACCAATGTCATCATTATTATTATTCTCTTGATTGTTCTGAACTTTACATTCTCTGGCAACTACATATTAGCACTTCTTCAAGAACATATTTATTATATACCACACCCATGATTTAGCATATATGAAAACAGTTTATGTTATTAAATAAATCATTTTCCAAAGGACATTTTATTAATATGCTTTGCTTTAAAATTGTATGTTATCTTTAGAGATTCAATTATAAGAACAGAAATAGGGATAGGATAATGTGAATAAATTTATTAATTATAGTTAGATTATTGCTCAATATTTGTTTATAAAAAAGGCTCAAAACTAATGACTAATTTCTCTCTGCTAGTACAGATTGAGTATCTGACCTCTCTTTTAGAACATAGCAGGAAATCTTCAATAGGACTTTAATCATATTGGCAATACTGAAAGGTTTTTCTGGGCTCTGTGAAAACAATGAACACATTTAGCAACATTCTGAAGCAGGGATTTCAAACTTGAGTTATTCTATGAGTATTCACGGAGTTGTCCTGTTCCGGTTCTTAGTACATTGGCAAAGTCTACACAGCTCACTGCAGACGTGAAAGGCAGGTACATTAAGCACTGGAGTGGGATGTTCTGAACACTGATTGAAAAAAGGAATCCTGTGGAGACCTTGGATCAGTCTAAGAAGATTGGGGTAGTGGGCATTCGAGCAGTACAGAACAGGCAATGCAACATTGCCACAGAACAAGAGAGAGAATGCCTGGGAAACTGAGGGACTTCAGGGAGCCCCAGGAGCAAGAATATTTCAACATTCACATATAAAACTCAACTAAGACTCAAATTACTCAAATTTGGAAATCTAAATTTAACTCTTTGCTGTTTAAGCATTCACATAGCAGTAGACTTTCCTACCTGACACAGAAGCTATGAGGTTAAAACTCCAAGTAGACTTCAGCCAGTTGAACATAGCGTTGTAACACAGTAAGTGGCTCTCTAATGCAGTCGCTCTAAAGCTTCACAATATTTTTTAAGTTATTCTATTCATGTCTTTATGCTCTTTATGGCATTATGAGTAAATCATTTATTGCATCATCCTATGATTTCTTAATAAAAACAGGTTTATAATATGGTGTTTTAAAATTTATATTTTTGCAATCATTCATCAATGCATTTTTACTAATATAATCTATTAGTCATAGAACTTTTAACATTCTTCATATTAAATTATTCTGGAAGTAATTTAGTTTATCAGACTAATGCTGAATGATGACATTTAGTGGCTGAAACTGCAGGTTGGATGCTATACAAGGAAATGGGACATCTGAGAGTTCTATTGTGAAGGTTAACGGAGTGTTTGTAGGACACAGAGGCTTGTGTTTGTCCATAAAAAAAAATCCCTTTAAGACAATGGTTCTCAACTCTCCTAATATTGAGACACTTTAATATAGTCCCTTATGCTGTGGTGACCTCTGCAACCATAAAATTATTTCATTGCTAATTCATAACTGTAAGTTTGCTACTGTTATGAACCATAATGTAAATATCTGATATGTGACCCTGTGGGGGTCATAACTTATATGTTGAGAACCTCTGCTCTAAGACCACATTCATTTACATGTAATTAACATTATGGTATTTGATTATTACTGAAAACAACACTATGGCGACTATTACAAAGATATGTTCTTATGATTTCTTTGAAATGGTTCCCTGTGTGCTTCTAACATTTTCTCTAGAAAAGGCACATATCAACCATTTTTATGAACAGTGGAAAATACTGTTCAGTATCATGTGGCTAATCAATAGCACATCGATCACTGAACAGTGGTATGTGGCTCATCAGAGTTTCTGAGCATGACTCCAGAAAGCCTCTTCACTATTCTTTAATTTTTATACCCTGTTGAAGTATTATTAATCTTCATGCTACTTTCTGTTTGACATTTTTTCCTGATTTCATTATTTGACTTGCAGAAACTTCTAACATCTTTCTACTATCTATGTAACACCATTGAACAAGCAGAAGAAAACAAATTACCATGTTTGGAAAATTAGGCTTAGCTCACTTAATGGATTTCAGCTTAAAAATAATGAAGAATTATGACTTTTCTGGAGCATTTAAAAGATCAGAACCAGTAAACTAGAGACAGGCTAATAGAATTTTTTGATGCACACTGTGAAACAAAGAAGACTTTTTTTTTTCAGTCAAAAAATTTGTAGGAAAAACAGCTCCAGCTCCCAAAGATTAAAAAATACATAACACAATACAATAAAATTTCATTAAGAATTAGTTTTTTCTCGAAAAACAAAAAACAAAAAAACAAAAAAAAAAAGAATTAGTTTTTTTATTTTTTATTTAAAATATTTTAAGTTGAAATATAGTAATGTCACTCCCTACTTCTCTCCCCTTCTTCAGACTCATCCCATGTTCCCTGGCACAACACAGAGATCAAAAGATTGTGGGGAGCCTACCCCCAGCTGATATACTTTTAAAATTTTGGAGTTAGCAATTTTATAAGTTAAATGTCTTCACTAACAATAAAACATTAATTAATACCAATTTGCAAAATCAATGTGGCAATGTATTAGTTACCCTTAATTTTAACATTCATTGATTAAGGCCTAGTGAACAGATAATGGAGTAAGATAATGTAATAATCTCCAAAGTAATCTTCCTTTTGCATTCAGTCCAGTTGACCCAACACCATATGTTTAAAATATGTACATTTTCCCTACAGTTTGTCATAGTCTGTTTTCTTTGCTATGGCAAAATACTCCAAGCTATATAATTTAAAAAGAAAAGGATTTTGTTTAGTGTTGTGCTCATATAGAATGGAAAATCCAAAACATGTCTTCAGTCATGGGCTTCTGTTGCTTAAAATCATGGAGGAAAACAGAAGAGACCAAATACATACCTAAAGGAAGAATAGAAAGTAGCTAGAGTTTTCCTGCCTTGCCCACAGTCAGGACAAATCTCTGTCACTCGCCAGTGTGGAGGTATTCTAATTGTACTGAAATGTGATTTTGATTGTATGTTAATAAAAAAAGTTGCCCGGGGGTCAGAGCTATTAGAGCCATAGCAAGAGTGTGGCGGTGGTGGCACACGCCTTTAATCCCATAGATATCTGTGTGTTCAGGGATATAGCCAGCATTGGAGACATATGCCTTTAAGACCTAGGGGGCTGTACATTCAGACAGTGACGAGGCAGTCATGTGTTTGGGTTTACAACCAATGAGAAGGCAGAACAACATACTATAAAAGAAATGAACAGACAGGATATAGCTCTCTTTCGAGAAGCTGGGACACCGCAGGCGGAAGGGTGAGATTTTAGCTCTGAGCTCTGACCTTTCGGCTTTCTCTTTTACATTGTTTCTGTGTTTCTTATTTAATAAGACGGTTGGTTACATCAATACGCCAGTCCCACAACTGCTCAGTCCCAACCAAGTAAACACAGAGACTTCTATTGCTTACAAACTGTATGGCCATGGCAGGCTTCTTACTAACTGTTCTTATAGCGTAAATTAATCCATTTCCACAAATCTATACCTTGCCACATGGCTTGTGGCTTACGGGCATCTTCACATGCTGCTTGTCCTGGCAGTGGCTGGCAGTGACTCCTTCTGCCTTCCTGTTCTTTTTTTTCTCCTCTCTGCTAGTCCCGCCTATACTTCTTGCCTAGCCACTGGCCAATCAGGGTTTTATTTATTAACCAATCAGAGCAATTTGACATACAGAACATCCCACCGCAGGTCTGAGCTCCCCTGGTGCTGCCATCCTGCAAAAAGGTGACTGACCCATTCCTAAGGAATCTGACACACAACCCAAGCCTTTCTCCTTACACTTCCTCATTGAGAGGGGTTCCATCTCATAAACATGGCAGCTGCCTTAGTACTTTCTCAAAAATCAGTGAAGCTGGGGCTATAGAGCAACAGGGAGAGTGTTTGTCTTCCATGACCCAGACCTAGGGCTCAATCCCCACACTGTATAAACCAGTATTTTAGTGCCTTCTGGCATTTAAGAGGTGGAGGCAGAAGGACCACAAAGTCAAGCTTATTCTTTGTTACACAGGAAGCTCCATGTCAGGCTCAGCTACATAAGACTTTATCTCAATTAGTAAGAAAAGGAATGAGGAGGAGGAGGAAGAGGAAGAGGAGGAGGAGGAGGGAGAAGAGGAGGAGGAGAACAACAACAACAAGGAGAAGAAGAAGAATTTATTTGTAAAGGTCTCTTTTTGGAGATCTACATTCTGTTTCATTGTTTTGTGGCTTTCCACCAATGTCATATTATATAAAACAGCATGCAAAAACTAATTTGTTTTATTTCATACTGATTTTATTGGTTATTTTTAGCTATTCTCTGCCCTTACATGAGTGTTTTTAAGAAGGCTTGTCTGTCTATAGGACATGCTTTGGGGGTTTTTATGGAAAGAGAAACATCATCTCTTCTTCCCATGCAGCCATCAAATTCATAATCACAGTGTCTCTGGCAATGTACTTAGGTCATTTTTCTGTTTCTTTCATCAGCAGTTTGTACTTTCCAGAATACTAGTCTTATAGATGTGTTGTTGGATATAGACCTCAGCATGTCATTTGCTTTGACTCTGTGGTAAACAGCAGTGCATTTTAATGCTCATCATGTTCATTGTTATGATCTAAAAATTCAATTTGTGTGTGTGTGTGTGTGTGTGTGTGTGTGTGTGTGTGTGTGTGCTTTTCTTACATTCTATAATCATGCTAACCCCACTTACTCTGTGAATTTTGGATAGATTTCCTTTGGCTTGTTATGTAATCATGAACTGATAATAGTGCTAAATTATTTCCTCTTTTATGCAATTTTAGTTTTTTCTGAATATGTTGCAGCAACTATGTTTACTATAAGTGATGAGGAAAGATATCCTTGCTTTGTTCCCAATATTTCTGGATGAAACTTTCAGTCTTTCCCTGTGAAATACATTAGCTGGGAGGTATTATTAAAGTAGATGCTCTTGGTCAACTTCAGTATTCTCAATCAACTCTGGGTTGCTGTTTGTTTTTTTTTTTTAATATTCTTGAGTTTATATTTTTTGGTTCATGAGTGTTTGTATTAAAAATAGTTTGTTTTCATACAATATATTCTGATTATAGTTCCCCCCTCAGCCCCCAACTCCTCCCAGATCCATCTGATTTGTCCTAGTTAGGTTTGTTTGTCATTTTATCTAATTTTATTTATTTTTTTAGATGTTCCTTTATTCTTAACTTGATAATTTGAATCATGAAGAGCATTGGGTGTTGTTAGAATTATTTCTGTATAAATTGATACAAGATGATTTTCTCCTATAGCTTGCTGTTATGATGGATCAGTTTTGCAATGTTGATCCAGCATCATATTTCTGGGGAAAACACCACTATTCCACAGTGTCTAATTATCTTTATAATTTGCTAACATTTTGTTGAATTTTTTGCATCTAAGTTCATAAGATGTTCAATATTTGCCCATTTTGTACTCTCACTCTCTAGTTTGGGTGTCTAGACAATGCTGGCCTCCTATAATAAGCTGAAAAGCACTAACTCTTTTTCTGTTTTCCAAAGTTGCTATGACATTAGTGTCAATACTTGAAATACTTGGTTTAATTCTACAGTAAAACCTCCATACCCTGAAAACTTCTTTTTCTAGAGTTTTAAGATTATTCACTAAATGTACCTACTTACCATCCATTTATTCAGGTCATCTACTATCAAATTACTCCATCTTCATTGATTTTTGTTACTTGCAGCTTTTGAAAATTTGGCTCATTTCTTTAAGGTTGTCAAGTGTTTGCTGGCAAAGCCACCCAGAGTACTGCCCATGGCCTTGTTGAATGCTGAGAAGCCGAAATGAGTCCTTACGTCTTGCCTTGGGTCGACACATGCCATCTCTCTGTGTATCTATGTCAGTCTTATCAAATTGAAATCAAGTTTATTAACTTTTTAAGAAATCAAGTTCATTTCATTTTATTTTTCTGTACTATTTATCTCTTATTTTTGATTCTATGCAAGCCTGTTATTCATTCTTTCTTTCTTCGTGATTTAGGTACACTTTTTTCCTTTCTCTTCTAGTTTCTAAAAGTGCAAACTTAGGATGTTCATGACGAATATTCTTCACTACTAATCACGCTGATCCTTATACATTTTCCACCTGAGCTTCAGCTCAGGTCTGCAAAGTTTAATACCTTATGTTTTTGTTTACATCCATAGCTATGTATTTTTGATAGTAATGTCCATATTTTTAATTTTTTCCTGTTATCTTTCTGGTTCTAAAATTGAATTTGCTTCTTTATAAACAGAGAGCACATTATATGCTATATTTAATTTGGTTGCATTTCAAATGCACTTTTATAGCATAGTGTATGTCTTTCCCTGGTAACTTAATACTTGAAAAATGTATACCCAATTATTTGGTGGAATTGTCTACATATGTCAATTAAGTTCTGTTGATTGACTATTGTTCAGATACCATATGCCTTTCTAATCTTTTGTCTGATTTTATATCAGTTTCTAAGATAGAAATGTTGACAGCTCCAATGACAAATCTGGGTTTTCTTTTAAACTCAAATGGATATTTTTTTTCTGCATTTTCAGGTTCAATTATGGTATCTTTTTATTAATCATTCTGCCACATAATGTCATTGTGTTATAATTTTATTTTCTGTTAACTATAGTACATCAGGCACTAATATAAAAATTACTAAATGAATTTCACATTAATTAAAATCAGTGTACTGTATCTTTGTATAGCAGTTTATTTCCAACTCATCTTCATCACTAAATTAGAAATAACATTCTTCCAAACAACATATGGGTAAGTTGTGTATTTATTCTTTGATTCTCCCTGCAGTCTCTGTCATTTAAAGCATTTATGTCTAAGGTAATTATTATTGATAGTATTTAAGCCTGTCATATGAATATGAGGTTTTTATATCTGATTCTTTTACTCATGTTATTTTTTTCTTTCCTGATGTTACTTGGATATTTTTATGGTCTCTTATTGATTCATTTATATTATTTTTGTGTATGTACCTTTTTGTATAATGTTTAGAGTGACGTCCCTAATTATAATATATAATATTGATAAACATGTTATTAGTGTGCATATATGGATATATAAATAAGACATGCAACCTATTAAAACCTACCAATATCAGTATCTTTAAAAAAAAAAAAAACCTTTCTCCCGCTTCCATTAGCATATTTTTTCTCTTTTCTTCTACGTTTGTTTGTTTTTTTATATCCTGACTGTAATTTTCCTTACCCTCTTCTCCCCTCTCTGATCCCCTCTGGCTCCTCCAAGCCTTCCTCCCCCTAGTCTTCAGGATTCTTCCTCTAGCTCCACCTAATGTTTGGCTGTGGGTCTCTGCATCTGCTCCTATAAGATGCTGGATGAAGCCTCTCTGATGACAACTGGGCTAGGCACCAATCTGTGAGTACAGTATATTGTTATAGGCATCGTTACATTGACTTTTCTTTTCCCAGTCATGTTTGAATCTATCCTTCGTCTCTGGGCTCTCCAGTTTCTGGGTCCTAGCCTTCCAGGCAGTGTCACAGTCAGGCTCCCTCTCTTGCTTTGGGTCTGAGGCTGGACTATTCGTCATAGTGGTTGGTTGGCCACTGTCACAGTTTCTGTGCCTCCTTTACCCCAGCACATCTTGTGGGCAGGACAAATTGCGGGTCGAAGGTTTTGTGGCTGGGTTGGTGTCACAATCCTTCCACTGGAAGTCTTGCCTGGTTACAGAAGGTGGCCGATGCAGGATCCATATCCCCCATTGCCAGGAATCTGAGCTGGGGTCCCCCTCATAGATTCCTGGGAGTTTCTGTTGCACTGGGTTTCTAGCTCTTCCTAGAGATGGCCTCTCATTCTAGCTGTCTCCCTGAGTATTCTCTCCCTGCATCCTCGCTCAACCTCATCCCTCCTCTTGAGAGCTTTCTTGTGTTCCTAATCTGCAGGTCTGTGTCTCCTACCAAACGTGGCCCACATTGCAGCCACTGTTTTCATATATTTCAACATCGTCCTTTTATTTTTTTTCTTCCCTTCCTTATGAATGCTGGCTCATTTGCTCCCAAGTCGAAGACCTCTGACCTCTGTTCATTCTCACCATTCTGTATTCTTTCTCCTTACTGTTCAGATTTAGCAAGTCCTATTACCCTGTCTTCCAGTTCATTAATTTTGCCCTTAGGCATCTCTACTATAGGGCCAATCCAACAAGATTTTTATTTCTGTTTCTGCACTTTTCAACTCTAGACACGCCATTTGAATGTATTGTAATTCTTACTTTTTTGCTAATATTGTCTATGTTTTATTTCAAGAGAATTTTAACTGCTATTGAAACACCTTATAATAATCACATTACATTGGTTTTGTATTATTGGGACATGGTTCACATTGAAATTGGCATTACTTGATTCTCTTTCCTTATGGAAGTCGTGATTTTCTTTGGTCTGGATGGGTGTTTTTAATTGCTTTCTGGACATTTGTTTATTAGTCAGCAAATTTCTAAGTTCATTTAGATGTTTGATTCTAGCAACAGCTACTGTCTTTAGTTACCACATGTGCATTTAGTTTTCACATATATATTTAACCTGAGATAGTGGGCTATGATTCCAAAGGCAGTTTTACTTTACTGATAATATTTTATTCTCTTTATTTGGTTTTGCAGGAGCTCACATTGTTTGAAGTATTCTGTCTTCCTAGTGCAAGGGCTGTGGGTAGGAACTGCTATTCCACAGCTGCATCTGTGAAGATGAAGAGGCTTCCAATACCAGTTGGTTCTCTGGGATGAGCCTGTTTTTGTGGTTCCAATTCCTACCCTGATTCTCTGAGACAGAGAAAAGGGATTCATCTTATAGGAAAGAAGCATTGCATGCAGACTACCTACTATAGCCAAATTTTTTTAGCTGGATCAGCCAAGCAGCTTCAGTTTCTTTGGGTAAAAAAGGGAAGTGATAAGCCCAAAAGAAAAACTCAGCATTTTACTAGCTAGTGGTCCTTGCAAGTGTCTTGATAAATTCTCCTTGGTAGTAATGTCAAGTTCACCTGGTAATATCAGAGGAACTCATATGGCATCCATGGACAAAGAAGCCTATTGTGGCTGATCTCAGTAGTTCTTGGGGGTTTCAGAAAGCTTACTCTCCTGAACGGAGTATGAAGACATCCTATGACCTTGCCATCCCCCAGTCCTGGGGATTTAAACCAACTCTCCTTTTTAGTATAACTGAAGGAAAATTTAGCTGCCTCTTGTTTTTTGCACTTGTGCTCAATAAGAAAGAGCAGATAAAATGAATCTAAGCACAGACTAATGGAAAACTATGACCTACTTTGAAGAAATTTGTCTATATTATAACACTAACAACAGCTAGAGGAAACTGAATAAACAAATTAGGACTGGCCAGTTAGCATGATATTCCAAGTTATTATTCTTTGGTCAAGAGAAAACCGTCCTTTAGCTCAGCTTCCCCAGAGTAGAACATAAAGAACTCTAATTAGTTCACCCTTCTGTTCTGTTCTAGAACAACTACTAAGCACTCTCTGCAAAAGAAAATCTACTTGGAATTGACAGTATAAGCCTAAAAAGCGGTTTTTTTTATTAAGTTGGCTCTTCAACAATTGCATACATATATTGTCTTAGGGTTTCTCTTGATGTGAGAAAACACCAGAACCAAAAGTAACTTGAGAAGATATGGGTTTATTTCATCTTACACTTTCAGGTAACTGTTCATCACTGATGACTGGCTTGCATGGTCAGATTTCTTACAGACTCTAGTACCACCTACCTGCAGATAGTGCAGTACACACAGAACTGTACCCTCCCACATCAATCAGGCTTACCTACAGACTCGGTTTCAGAAGCCATTTTCTCAATTGTGGTTCCCCCTTCAAAGATAACTCTATCTTGTGTCACGTTGACTATATATATATATATATATATATATATATATATATATATATATATAGTATAATGAATTCTCATTACTCTCTCCAAGTACCCTCTCTTATCTCTCTCCTATCCCTATCAAATTTACTCATCTCTACCAATTCATTACCCAAATTGGTGACTTTAGGGTTTCTTTTGTGACCCATTTATTTTAAGTAGGTTATCTGTGTGACCATTGGACTATAACTTTGCACTGGAGCCTGGTGGGGTCACCAGTGGGTAGAAACCTGAAGGGAGGCACCCAAAGCAGCAGAACTAAACTCCATTGTCAAAAGTACCACACACTTTGTATAGACAAATCAAGCTGCATCTGTACCAGAAGCTTCTTCCCTGGCGGGCAGTTTTCAAAGATCCCATGGGATGCTCTGTAGTCTGCTGGGGGAGAAAAGACATCAACACAATCACCCAGCTGAAAGCCATATGAAATATGAGACTGACCTTACTAGTAAGAGGTGTTCCCTGGTCAACAGTGGCACTACTGTTATGGGGGTAACCACTCACTCTGTGGTTATATTTGAGGCCCATTTTACAGGAGGGAACCCATGTCTTACACTATAAAACTGGACAAATATTCATGGCAGGGGAGGTCACAGCTGAGGAAGACTACCGCCATCTCAGATAAAATGGTGTTTTAGGGGGGATAAATGACAAGAAAAAAATCATATTCATACTCACTACAGTTAATTATATAGAAGAATCACTATATTATTAAGCTGTTATATACAGTCATATATGTCTTCTAGGTTATTTAAATAAATGAAAAGGGAAGTATAAGCAGGTATTACAGGGCTCTACCTATTTAGCTCAGTGCCAATGCATATCTATTTCTGTATTTTTGTCTATCATAATAATGTATAATGAGTTGGGTGGTTCAGATAGAAATATTTTCTAACAATTCTGAAGGGTACAAATCTGAGAATAAGGCACCAGGTTAGTTAGTTTCTGAGATAAACATGGCTTCCTTCCTGTCGACTTCCTACATGGCAGAGAGAGGAAGAGAAGAGGAAGAGGGAGAAAGTGATACTTGGAGGGAAATGGTGTCGCCTTGAGGGCCTTACTCTCATGAGAACGTAAATAGAATTATCTTTCAGATGACTCATCTCTAAAAAACCATCATATTGGGGGGTTGCCCTTCATCTTAAAAATCAGAACACTATTAAGTACATAATAATCTATAAATATGAAGATGTGTTCATAGGGTGTCAAGGTAATTATCAAGATAACTAACTACCCCCAGTCACCAACATTAAGTGATTAGGTGAGATAATATTACCAGTATCATGCTGAAGAATAGTAATATACACTATAAGAACATACTATCCACTACCAAAAAATAAAGTTGTCATATGTATGTATATGTTTATATGTATATGACATTTTATGCAGTAAACTCAAGGAATATGCTTTAGTAATACAAGTGTATAATAAAGCATATAACCCCAAACACACTCTAGGTCATTTTTCTCTTCCAAGACCAAGATTCAACATTCTTCATTTCAAACCAAACCTTTTCTCATGCCTACTATCCCTTTTAACCCCTGATTTCTCCATTGCTCCTATCTACCCTCCCTTCTCTTCCTCGCATATGCCCTGTAATAGGATCACTGATTTTAAAACTGTAAAACCTAGCTTTTCCAATTCCCATGCACATATCATTGATCTTTTTTTTTTAACCTAAATTTGCTAACAGATGGTCGAAAATCCAGAACTAAGCTGCCTAAGCCGTAGCAACAGAAGCAGAGCACTGATTAGATTTTAGTCCCCTGAGCTGTCAGAGAGCCGGCAGAATCACGGGGGTACATATTTCCAGCATAGTTCCTTTTGTGAACAAACACAGTCAGGCTACCTGTGACAACACAGAACTGCCTTTTGCTGGAGCTAAGAGAACACACCTGACAAAGGTAGGAAAACAGACATGAGGAAGCAGACTGATAAGTTCTAAGGTCACAGTTGTAGTTTAGAAGAGATGTCACAGTATCTGAGATGATGTGTCAGCTTAGACCCAGAAAATAGTTTTATTTAGAAGGGCACAGCTAGGAAAACAGGAGACAAGGTTTTGCAAAGCTGGAACCGTCCTGGCTGATGACAATAGTCGTAGCTGTCACTTAGTTATTCCACCTTCTTGATCTAACCTATGAAATGGCTTCATAAATAACCTCAGCACTGGTGATGTCATTAGATTTTCTGCAATTTAAGAGCCTTTGAGTGTTCTTTATCTCTTTTTACTTTATCTTTCTTTTATTCTATTTTTCTTTTTTTTTTCTTTTTTTTTTTTTTTTGGTTTTTCGAGACAGGGTTTCTCTGTGTAGCTTTGCGCCTTTCCTGGAGCTCACTTGGTAGCCCAAGCTGGCCTCGAACTCACAGAGATCCGCCTGGCTCTGCCTCCCAAGTGCTGGGATTAAAGGCGTGCGCCACCAACGCCCGGCTCTTTTATTCTATTTTTCATTTCTTCTTACCACTTCCCCCACCACACTCCCTGGCAAAAGTAGCTAACAGCTTGACATGGAGACAACGGCGTCTCCTGTAGTTCTCCACAAAAGAAGCAGAATACAGCCAATGATCCCTAACTGTGTGGAAATTAAAGAACTCTGAAGATGGCAGAGAGAATGATGTTGTTGCCTCCAATTCTGAAGCATACCCTTCTGGATGCCTAAAGAAATGGATATCTAAAGAGAAAATTGCAGAAGTTCTCACTATAAACAGAAATTGTATTGGCAAAGATGAGCCTGGCCAGTGCCCCTCACATCATGGAATACAAATAGCCTTTTTTTCCCTACAAAAATAGCTGTGATCAGAAGTAGAAAATCATTGAAATAAAAAATGGTGGAAAAGAAAAAAAGTCATGATTAGCCACAGCCAGTTCATAGGTTTTTTATTATTATAAAGTTGCATTTACTCTGATAAAAAAGTGGTATTTTTAAAAGTGTATTTCTTCATTGAGGAGAAGAAGACATGAAGTTGGGGGACATGTTGGGAGGGAGAATCGTGAAAAAGAGGAGGAGAGTGATGAGTGAATATGAGCCAAGTACACTGTATATATGTATGAAATTCTATTCTATTTTTAAAGTGATTTCAGATACTATTCTACTGATGTTTAAAAAGGCAAAGAAAGTTATATCAGTATCCAAATAAATGTGTTGTAGATTAGCCAAATATTGCAATTCCCATGGACTGGAAAGATGACTCAGTAGATAAGGTGTTCGCATGAGGAGTGGATATCAGATGCTCAGACATCATGCAAAAATCACCCAGGTGCAGCAACTGCCTCTACCCAGCACATGGGAGAAAGAGAAAATGGTTCTCCCGGGCAACCTGATTACATAAATTAGTTGGGATCAGTGAGCTCCAGATTCAGCAAGAGACCTTGCCTCAATAAATAAAATGGAAAATAATTGAGAAAGATGCTCTACATTAACATCAGGGTCCCTCCATAAGCATACACACACATGCTGTGGGATAATGTTCTTGTATACTGGTTTAATAAAATGCTGATTGGCCATTAGCCAGGCAGGAAGTATAGGCAAGGCAAACAGACTAGGAGAACTCTGGGAAGAGGAAGGGCAGAGTCAGGAGTCAGCAGCCAGACACAGAGGAAGCAAGATGACAAGGCAGAACTGAGAAAAGGTACCAAGCCATGTGGCTAAACATAGGTAAGAATTATAGATTAGTTTAAGTGTAAGAGCTAGTAGGTAATAAGCCTGAGCTAATAGCCGAGCAGTTATAAATAATATTAAGCCTCTGAATGATTATTTTATAAGCAGCTGCAGGACTGGAGAACAGAATGGGACCTGAGAAGCTTTCAACTACACACAAAAGTTAATTCATACTCACACAAACACATGCATGCCCCCACATATATGAATAAGCATAGATATATGGGTGCATATCACATACATATAAAGTAAATAAATAAAATGGGGTAAAATTAAAAGACACATGTAATTTATATCTAGAAAAATAAATCAAGGTTTTCAGAGACATTTGTGTGGGGTAGTTAACACAGCAAATGAAAATGTGAGTTCTGACCTACTTTCTCCTCCCCATCAGACTGAAAGCATCCTAGTCTCTGATTTTGATAGGAACAAATAAGAGAATCTATTTCTGAATCAAGGGTTAACTTGAAAATCCGTCCATCTGCAACACCAGCTGTTAATGGGTTAATTTCAGCCCTCCTCTTTTTCCTAAGGGGCACATTTCTTTATCAGTTAGAGAAATCGCTGAAAACATCACCTGAGACCTGAGCTTGGCACAGTCCTAGAGGAGAGTGAAAACAGAAACTAATGACCTCATTTTTACCCTCTCTCACGAAAGGAAAACTACCTTCTCACACAAATGAGACAGGGAAGTGAGAAATCATGACTTGTTGCTTAATGCTTCTCGGGGGTATTGTTCTGAATTCCACAGACCTGCTTCTGCAGAAGGAATGCACAAACCCTTTCGAGTCTTCAATCAAATCCTCTGCAGCTATTCTAACGAAGTCCCACTGAGTCCTAGCCCAAGCCAAGGGTTTGAATTTGGATCTGAAAGTAACTCCAAAATATGTTCCTTGTTTTACTTACTCCTTTGTAGAGCAAGTCAGTGTTAAAGCTTCTAGTGTGCACATAGTGACTAGAAGATGAGGATGTGAGATGAGCAAACCAAATTACTTTATTTTAAACACTGAATTAAAGGTAGCTTTGTATATCCTTAATGAATATTGATCAATAGAATTCACCTTACTAAATCAATGGATTTGATATAAAAATGCTCTTTGTGCTTAGAAGCATAAATTGAAGGAAATAATAAGAAATAAGAGGAAGCTGGACGCTATATATATAGGAGGCTACAAATAAGCCATAACATGGAAACATTTGGTGGAATAATAAAAGGAGATTAATGATTGAGAAATGGCTTAGTGTACCACCAAAGGTCTATTTATTTCCTCATTCAGGGGCAACCTTTTAAGAATCTGAGAAAGCTTGGTTTTCTTATCACAAATAATAAAAGTTCTGTGTGTGTGTGTGTGTGTGTGTGTGTGTGTGTGTGTGTGTGTGTGTTGCATACTTCAGTGCCTTTGTCAAAATTATTCCCATCCATTGTCCCACTGACTTCCCTTCTAAACACCCTAGGATAAAAACAATGTGTAAAGTATAGCAACTCTCATTTTATTGTATTTTTTTTATCTTAAAGGCATTTGATTCTCTTGATTCTGGAATTAATGAAGGTAAGTCTAGGTCTTATTTCCAGGTCTCCCCTTATTTCACAGGCCCTACCTTTATCTGCCATGATGATGACCAAAGCCTGTTTGCCAGTTCCTGGAGAAAACCTCTGAGGAACGTGTTCTGTGGTGGTATTGTGTTCCCCAAAATATTGTGCACTCTAATAAACTTATCTGGGGTCAGAGAACAGGACAGCCACAATATTAAACTTAGAGGTTAGACAATGGTAGCACACACACTTAATCCTAGCATTCCAGAGGCAGAGATCCACCTGGATCTCTGTGAGTTCAAGGCCACACTAGAAACAGCCAAGCATGGTGACCCATGCCTTTAATCCCAGGAAGTAATGGCAGGAGGCAGAAAAGTATTTAAGGCATGAGGATGAGGAACTATAGCCTGGTTAAGCTTTTAGGCTTTTGAGCAGCACTTCAGCTGAGACCCATTCAGATGAGGACACAGAGGCTTCCAGTTTGAGGAAACAGGATCAGCTGAAAAATTGGCGAGGTAAAGTTAGCTGTGGCTTGTTCTGCTTCTCTGATCTTCCAACACTGATCCCCGTACCTGGCTCCAGGTTTGTTTTTATTAATAAGACTCTTTAAGATTCATGCTACAGTGTTCCTCACAAAAGAGTTGAAAGATATCATCCCCTAAGGAAAATAAATCTAACAGATGTTTGACTGTAAAACAGTCTTAATGGCCACAGAAAAGGAAGCGAAGAAAGGACTCTGCTGTGCTCCTGCCTCAATCCACTGTGAGTCCAACTTGGAAATCTAGAGATGAAGCTGTGACTAGAATCTGACTCGTAAGGATTTATAAAAGGTATGGAACCACTTGCAACACTAAAAAGCATGTGTGTAGAGAAAGACGTTGTTCCCCAAGTATTAGAAGCAGCTTTACTCAGTTCAGCCTCCTGAGGCTTTGTGTATAGCCCTGTGAGAAGGGAAAGTGGCTGGCCCTGGCAACTGTCTTGAATGGCGTTATGCTGTGACTTAGCTTGTAAAGCTCTGTACCCAAGACACTCTACCAGAGCCTGCAAAAATAAACTCTACTTGAGAGCCGACATGTGAACGGTACTTTCTGATCACTTTACTAAGTCATGATAGGACTTGTATGGAGTTGGGGTCCTGTAAGAGTAGGTAAGGCAAAAACTGGGGAAACAAGGTTTACAGATTTCCTCATCAGAAATGGGGTCAGCACTTTCCATACTCAACCTAAAATATGTTTAGGAGGATAATGTGATGAAGCATATATTTCACTTATGAAAATCATGTGGGCTGCTCTATAACATGTAACACTTATGCAGCAAGTTAAAGAAAGGGGGTAATGGAGGGTGGAAAATGGAGATGAAAATAAAGATATTTGCCTATGAGGCTGTGGTTAAACTTTGAAAACATTGGTCAAGTTCCTTTTGCTATTGCACTGCACAGGGTCATACTCTAATCTTTTCTTTACTTGGTGCTGTATCATTCAATTATCAAAATCATTCAAAATTTAAAGCTTAAGTTTAAATTTCTCAGCCCTACCCATCTGGTGAGTAGAATGTGTAATATTTGGCAAGTGGTATCCACGTCTCTCTTCTTTTCACTTTAGGGCTTTGAGCATTGACTATACCCAGCAAAGAGTCATGCCATGTCTGACTCATAATCACTTTAAGTGAAGGTTATAAGATAGTGTCAGAGCTCCTTTAGGCTATTATTAAAATGTGGACAATTTAGAACAACATACATCTTCTCGCAAGTCTTGAGTTGGAATGAGAAAAACACATTTCAAATCTAAATATTGATAACTAAGAAAAGTATAAAATTGGCAACATTACCTAAGTTCTCTGAATTATTACTTAGCTAAAAATAAGTAATGTATATTGTGGGAAATGTGAGAATTAAGTTAGATAGGATATAAAGGAATACATACCTTAGAAAATATCTTAAGTAAAATGAATTTGCCCTCTTTAACTTTGGTGAACAAGCACATAAGCCCAATGTGAGTTAATAGACAGAGATAATACTTTCAGACTACAACAAACTCCCAGTTAAAAATTCACTTACCAATAATGTGGTTTATAATTTGGTCTATTCACATTCATTGAATATAGGGGCCACCAGCATGAACTATATGAATATACTCCATTTGTGAATTATTTTGTATGCATGACTATTTTTTCTTCAAATAAATTATAAACTTGTTGTGGGCAGGATTTGTATCTGAAAATTTCACATATCTTTTGGTAAATGGCATGGTTCTGGGAGCAGCACATTGTGAATGGTAGAGTTGGTTTGTTCATAGAAAATAGCTTCCTAAGAAGAGAAAAATTGTCTTCCAAAAGTGTTAAATTCTATGGTTAAATGAATCATCAACTGAGATCTCCCTGGGAAGGGGAAATAGAAGAGAATTTGTGAGAGGACTGAGGACAGGGTGAGATGGGAACATGAGTGATAAGATTGGAGTAGGGGGGTCAGAAGGGGAGAGTACTAAAAGAGACTACTGGAAAGGGGGTGCATTTCAGGGTCAGGTAAAAACCTGCAAGGATGACCCCAGCTAAGGTTCCTAGCAATAGCGAATATGTAGTCTGAACTGGCCATCTTCTGTGATCAGATTGGTGCCTTGACCAATTGTCATTAGAGAGGCTTCATCTAGCAACTGATAAAAACAGATGCAGCCAAACATTAGGCGGAGTTCACGGAATTCTGTAGAAAAAAAGGGAGAGCTACTTCCTGAGACTTAGAAACCGGCCCCCAGCTCCCAGCCTGCCCCCGACTTCCCTTCTGGACCAGAGGTGAGTACCCGGGTCCAACCCGGACCCCATCCCTGGGCACCAGCCACTCCGGGAAGACCTGCCCAACTTGGCACCAGGTTCTGGCCACCGGGCAGCTCCCCTTCTAGCCCCACCGGGAGGGATCCCCTTTTCCAAGCCCCCCGGCAGCCCCTGCAATCTCCGCGCCCTGCCCCGACGCCCATCTGCCCCAGACCACAGCCACTTCCTGAGACTTAGAGACCGACCCCCAGCTCCCAGCCTGCCCCCTTCTTCCCTTCTGGTCCAGAGGTGAGTACCTGGGTCCAACCCGGACCCCATCCCTGGGCACCAGCCACTCCGGGAAGACCTGCCCAACTTGGCACCAGGTTCTGGCCACCGGGCAGCTTCCCTTCTAGCCCCACCGGGAGGGATCCCCTTTTCCAAGCCCCCCGGCAGCCCCTGCAATCTCCGCGCCCTGCCCCCACGTCCATCTGCCCCAGACCACAGCCACTTCCTGAGACTTAGAGACCGGCCCCCAGCTCCCAGCCTGCCCCCGACTTCCCTTCTGGACCAAAGAGCCTGCCCCGGACTTCCCTTCTGGACCAGAGAGTTGGACAAGAGAACTCCCTTTTGGACAAGAGAGAGAGTCTTCCTGAATCTGTCAGCTCTTTGTGAAACAAGTACACTGATAAGACCAAGAAGGAACCATAAGGAGATGGGCAGACGTCAAGGCAGAAGTACATACAACAAAATGAAGAGCAATACAGCATCACCAGAACCTAGCCCGCCTCCAACATCTAGACCTGAACACCAAAAATTGGAAGAAGCAGAAGAAAGTAGCCTTATGAGTAACTTCATGAAGAAGGTAGAGGCTTGTGTAGAGGAAAAGACAAGAAAATTGGAAGAACGCTGTAAACAACTAGAGGAAAGGGCAAACAAATTAGAAGAAAACAATAAAGCCCTCCAAGAAAACAATAAAGCCCTCCAAGAAAACAATAAAGTCCTGCAAAAAAACAATAAAGCACTGAAAGAAAATCATGAAAAAGTAATAAAACAAACAAAGGAAACAGTCCAAGAACTGAAAAGGGAAATTGAAAAAATAAAGAAGACACAAACAGAGGGAATGCTGGAAATAGAAAACCTGAGTAAAAGATCGGGAACTTCAGATGCAAGTATAACCAACAGAATGCAAGAGATGGAAGAGAGGATTTCTGGCATTGAAGACACAGTAGAAGAAATAGTTTCATCAGTCGAAGGAAACACTAAAGCCAACAAAGTCATGAACCAAAATGTCCAAGAAATTTGGGACACCATGAAAAGACCAAACCTACGAATTATAGGGATAGAAGAAGGTGAAGAATACCAACTCAAAGGCACAGAAAATATATTCAACAAAATTATAGAAGAAAACTTTCCCAACTTAAAGAAGGAAATGCCTATGAAGATACAAGAAGCCTATAGGACACCAAACAGACTAGACCCCCCAAAAAAGTCCCCTTGACACATAATAATTAAACAACTAAATGTACAGAATAAAGAAAGAATATTAAGAGCAGCCAAGGAAAAAGGCCAAGTGACCTATAAAGGTAAACCCATCAGAATAACACCCGACTTCTCAATGGAGACTTTGAAAGCCAGAAGGACCTGGACAGATGTAATGCAGACACTAAGAGACCATGGATGTCAGCCCAGACTAATATACCCAGCAAAACTTTCAATCATCATAGACGGAAGGAACAAGACATTTGAAGACAAAGCCAGATTTAAACAATACCTATCCACAAACCCAGCCCTACAGAAAGCACTAGAAGGAAAATTCCAACCGAGGGAAGTCAGATACACACTTGAAAACACAGGCAATAGATAAAGCCACAACAGTAAACCCCAAAGAAGAGAAGTACACACACACTACCACCAAAAATAACAGGGATGAAGAATCACTGGTCATTAATATCTCTTAATATCAACGGACTTAATTCACCTATAAAAAGACATAGACTTACAGAATGGATACGAAAGCAGGACCCATCTTTCTGCTGCATACAAGAAACACATCTCAAATTCAAAGACAGACACTACCTAAGAATAAAAGGCTGGGAAAAGACTTTTCAATCAAATGGTCTTAAGAAACAAGCAGGGGTAGCCATCCTGATATCCAACAAAATAGACTTCAAACTAAAATCAATCAAAAGAGATCAAGAAGGACATTACATCCTCGTCACAGGAAAGATCGACCAAGATGAAGTTTCAATTCTGAACATATATGCCCCAAACACAAGGGCACCCACATATGTAAAAGAAACATTACTAAAGCTTAAACCACATATAAAACCCCACACATTAATAGTGGGAGATCTCAACACCCCACTTTCACCACTGGACAGATCTCCCAAATCGAAACTTAACAGAGAAATAAAGGACTTAACTGATGTCATGACCCAATTGGACCTAATAGATATCTACAGAACATTCCATCCTAACAAGAAAGAATATACTTTCTTCTCAGCACCCCATGGAACTTTCTCTAAAATCGACCACATACTTGGCCACAAAGCAAATCTCAACAGATACAAAATAATCAGAATAACCTCCTGTGTTCTATCAGACCACCATGGTTTAAAGCTAGATTTCAACAACAACAAAAACTACAGAAAACCTACAATCTCATGGAAACTGAATAATACTCAACTGAATCACCAATGGGTTAAGGAAGAAATAAAGAAAGAAATTAAAGACTTCCTAGAGATCAATGAAAATGAAGACACCACATACCCAAACTTATGGGACACTATGAAAGCAGTGTTAAGAGGGAAATTCATAGCACTAAATGCCCACATAAAGAAGTTGGAGAAATCCCACACTAGTGAATTAACAGCACATCTGAAAGCTCTAGAACAAGAAGAAGCAAAGTCTCCCAGGAAGAATAGACGCCAGGAAATTAGCAAAGTGAGAGGTGAAATTAATAAATTAGAAACTAAGAGAATAATACAAAAAATTAATGAAACAAAGATTTGGTTCTTTGAGAAAATCAACAAGATAGACAAGCCCTTATCCAAACTAACCAAAAGACAGAGAGAGAGAATCCAAATCAACAAAATCAGAAATGAAAAGGGGGACATAACAACAGACATTGAGGAAATCCAGAGAATTATAAGGTCATATTTCAAAAACCTCTACTCCACAAAACTGGAAAACCTAAAAGAAATGGACATTTTTCTGGATAGATACCACATACCTAAGTTAAATCAAGACCAGATAAACTATTTAAATAGTCCAATAACCCCTAAGGAAATAGAAACAGTCATTAAAGGTCTCCCAACCAAAAAAAAGCCCAGGACCAGATGGTTTCAGCCCAGAATTCTACCAGATCTTCAAAGAAGAGTTAATACCAATACTCTCTAAATTGTTCCACATAATAGAAACAGAAGGAACATTACCAAACTCCTTCTATGAGGCTACAATTACCCTGATTCCTAAACCAAACAAGGATGCAACAAAGAAAGAGAACTACAGACCGATCTCCCTCATGAACATTGATGCAAAAATACTCAATAAAATACTGGCAAACAGACTCCAAGAACACATCAGAACAATTATCCACCATGATCAAGTAGGCTTCATCCCAGGGATGCAAGGGTGGTTCAACATACGAAAGTCCATCAATGTAATACACCATATAAACAAACTCAAAGAAAAAAACCACATGATCATCTCACTAGATGCAGAAAAGGCATTTGACAAAATCCAACACCCCTTCATGATAAAAGTCTTGGAGTGATCAGGAATACAGGGAACATACCTAAACATAATAAAGGCAATATATAGCAAACCAACAGCCAACATCAAATTAAATGGAGAGAAACTCAAAGCAATTCCACTAAAATCAGGAACGAGACAAGGCTGTCCACTCTCCCCATACTTATTCAATATAATACTTGAAGTTCTAGCCAGAGCAATAAGACAACATAAGGAGATTAAGAGGATTCAAATTGGAAAGGAAGAAGTCAAGCTTTCCCTATTTGCAGACGACATGATAGTATACTTGAGTAACCCCAAAGATTCCACCCAGGAATTGATAAAGCTTATAAACACCTTCAGCAACATAGCAGGATACAAGATCAACTCAAAAAAATCAGTAGCCCTCCTATATACAATGGACAAAGAAGCTGAGAAGGCAATTAGAGATACATCACCCTTTACAATAGCCAAAAATGACATAAAATACCTTGGGGTAACACTAACCAAGCAAGTGAAGGACCTATATGAAAAAAACTTTAAGTCCCTGAAAAAAGAAATTGAAGAAGATCTCAGAAAATGGAAAGATCTCCCATGCTCATGGATAGGCAGGGTTAACATAGTAAAAATGGCAATCTTACCAAAAGCAATTTACAGATTCAATGCAATCCCCATCAAAATACCAACACAATTCTTCACAGACCTGGAAAGAACAATACTCAACTTCATATGGAAAAACAAAAAACCCAGGATAGCTAAAAGAAACCTGTACAATAAAACAACTTCTGGAGGCATCACAATCCCCGACTTCAAGCTCTACTATAGAGCTACAGTAATAAAAACAGCTTGGTATTGGCATAAAAACCGACATGTGGACCAATGGAATCGAATTGAAGACCCTAACATTAACCCACACACCTATGGACATATAATTTTTGACAAAGAAGCCAAAAGTGTACAATGGAAAAAAGAAAGCATCTTCAACAAATGGTGCTGGCATAACTGGATATCAGCGTGTAGAAGGCTGCAAATAGATCCATATCTGTCACCGTGCACAAAACTTAAGTCCAAGTGGATCAAAGACCTCAACATAAATACAGCTACTCTGAACCTGCTAGAAGAGAAAGTAGGAAATAGTCTTGAACGCCTTGGCATAGGAGATCACTTCCTAAATATAACACCAGTAGCGCAGACACTGAGACAAACAATCAAGCAATGGGACCTCTTGAAACTGAGAAGCTTTTGTAGAGCAAAGGATACGGTCAACAAGGCAAAGCGACAGCCTACAGAATGGGAAAAGATCTTCACCAACCCCACATCTGACAGAGGACTGATATCCAGAATATATAAGGAACACAAGAAATTAGACATCAAAAGGACCAACAGTCCAATTGAGAAATGGGCTTTAGAACTAAACAGAGAATTCTCAACAGAGGAATCCCAAATGGCTGAAAGACATTTAAGGAATTGCTCAACTTCCCTAATCATCAGGGAAATGCAAATCAAGACAACTCTGAGATACCACCTTATGCCTGTCAGAGTGGCTAAGATCAAAAACACTGAAGACACTTTATACTGGAGAGGATGTGGAACTAGGGGAACTCTCCTCCACTGCTGGTGGGAATGCAAGCTTGTACAACCACTTTGGAAATCAATATGGCGCTTTCTTAGAAAATTGGGAATCAATCTCCCCCAAGATCCAGCTATACCACTCCTGGGCATATACCCAAGAAATGCTCAATCATACCACAAGAGCACTTGCTCAGCTATGTTCATATCAGCATTGTTTGTAATAGCCAAAACCTGGAAACAACCTAGATGCCCTTCAACTGAAGAATGGATAAATAAATTGTGGCACATATACACAATGGAATACTACTCAGCAGAGAAAAACAATGACATCACACGGTTTGCAGGCAAATGGATGGATCTAGAAAAAATCATCCTGAGTGAGGTAACCCAGACTCAGAAAGACAAATATGGTATGTACTCACTCATAGGAAGATGCTAGATGTGGAACAAGGATGACTGGACTGCTACTCACATCACCAGTGAGGCTACCTGGAAAACGGGACCCCAAAAAAAGACACGGAGAAATGGACAAGATCTACATGAACAGCCTGGTCATGAGTGGGAACAATGAAGGGCGACGGTCGAGGGAAAGAGAGTGGGAGATCCTAACTGGATCAAGAAAAGAGAGGGAGAACAAGGAATAGGAGACCATGGTAAATGAAGACCACATGAGAAGGTGAGAAGGGGAGGAAGCAGAGAGCTAGGGAGGCCCACGGAGATCCACAAAGATACCTCCGCAAAAGACTGCTGGCAATGGTCGCGAGACGGCAGGAACTGACCTACTCTGGTGATGGGATGGCCAGACACCCAGATAGTGGTGCCATAAACCCCATCCAAGGACTGAGGAATCTGAATGCAGACATCCACGGCTGGGCCCCTGGTGGAGCACTGGGAGTCTAATTAGTGAGAAAGAAGAGGGTTTATATGAGTGAGAATTGTTGAAGCCAAGGTTGGATAAAGCACCGGGACAAATAACCAAATGAATGGAAGCACAGGATCTATGAACCAAAGGCTGAGGGGCCCCCAACTGGATCAGGCCCCCTGAACGGGTGAGACAGTCATTTGGCTTGATCTGTTTGGGAGGCAGCTGTGTGTTGGTGCCGGGTCCTGGGCTCGTTGCATGAGTTGGCTGTTTGAATCCTGGGACTTATGCAGGGACACTTGGCTCGGTCTGGGAGGGGGGAATGGACCTGCCTGGACTGAGTCTACCAGGTCAACCCCGGTCCTCGGGGGAGACCTTGATCTGGAGGAGGTGGGAATGGGGGGTGGGCTGGGAGGAGAGGTGGGCGAGAGGGGGAGAACCGGGGAATCTGTGGCTATTATGTTCAACTGAATGGTGTTGTAAAATAATAATAATAAAAAAAATGAGAAAAAAAAAGGGAGAAAGGATTATAGGAGCCAGAGGAGTCACCACAAGAAAACCACAAGAAAACACACAGAATCAACTAACCTGGGCTTATAGGTGCTCACAGAGACTGAACCGACAACCAGGGAGCCTGCATGGGACTGACTTAGGCCCTCTGCATATATGTGACAGTTGTGTAGCTTTGTTCTCTTGTGGGACTCCTAACAATGGGAACAGAGGCTATTTGCAGTTCTTTTACTGGGTTTGGGGACCCTACTCCATACTGGGTTGCCTTGTTCAGCCTTAATACATGGGGGGGTGCTTAGTCCTACTAAAACTTGATATGCCGTGTTTTGTTGATACTCCTGGGAGACCTGTCCTTTCCTAATCAGAAACAGAGGAGTGGATTGGGGGTGGGAACAGAAGTATGGAGTGGGGATGGCGGACTTGGACGACAGGAGGGAGAGGAAACTACAGACGGGATATAAAATAAACAAATAAATAAATATATTTATAAAAAATTCATTGACTTTGTATACAATTTATTGATCATAGTGTGTTCTATCTTTTTTCTCCTTAATGTGAACTTCAGTCATAATAAGATAATTATCAATGACATACAACTTTTAAATAGAAAATAAAAATAATTGAATTTCATAACCATTTTGAAGGAAAAGGTAAGATAGCCATAGCATGTAGGTTTGTCTGATTTTGAATAAAATTTTTCTTAATTTTTAAATAATATGTCTCTCTAAATAATGAGTAATGTTAAGCAAGGTCACCCAAGCTCAGAAAGGAAAACTCCCATCTTATCTGTCACACATGAATTCTAGTTTATAATGTATACGGCTTTATATGTAATAAACTGTAAGCATGTGTATGATGCAGTATTTAAAGAGGCTGTGAAGAAAGGGTGTTGTAAGGTAATGAGGATGGATGGAATATAGGCAAAATAGCACATGAGATTTGAAAGAGGTCATAAAGCTAATTCTTTTATTATCTTCAACTTTGCAATAGCTTCTCCTTCCCCCTTGAGTATGTATGGGTGTGGCTGAAAGTTTTCCTATGCACACCTGGCTCCTGCATCCTCACGGTTCCACAGCCACTCAGACTCAAATGAACACACGGAGGCTTATATTAATTATGAACTCTATGGCCTATTGGCTTCTCGCTAGCTAGATCTTACATCTTAAATTAACCCATTTCTATAAATCTATATGTCGCCACATTCTCCGTGGCTTTACCTGTGTGTCATTACATACTGATCCCTGGACAGCAGGCTGGAGTCTCCTGACTCAGCCTCCCTCTTCCCAGAATTCTCCTTGTCTGCTTATCCCACCTATACTTCCTGCCTGGCTACTGGCCAATCAGCATTTTATTAAACCAGTGTACAAAAGCATTCTTCCACAGCATTGAATGGGGGAGGGGGAGCATAAAAATGTAATTGACTGTGAAGGTGCAAAACCCCAGTGAAGCCCCATGGCTTTCGAATGGCCATTCTAACTGTGTAAGAGTTCAGTGAGGTATATAGCGTTTTGTGCAATGCAAGTGTTTGTTCAGCGACTACTTTAAACTAGCTGTGTGATGTTTTAATTTTGAGTTCATTATGATAAAGCGATTTCAGAAAGTTTTAAACGTTCAGCTCTTAACATCTTCCAAGATAAAGGGATAGTTGAGAGATGTTCTCTTGGGCTCAGGGTTTAGTGTTTGGGTTAGAGTTAAAGTAAGCCTACACTTTAAAAAGACACTTTCTCCAGTTCTGGCTTTGCCCCATTATTATATGCTTCTAACTGATAAGTAATGATCTTTTCCTATAGTAAAACATGGCTATCTCTTAAATATCCCTTACTATCTGCAGTAAAAATAGGAAAAAATGTTGTCCTTTAAAATAGACTTTTAACCCCCATGCAACTATTTATTTTGCATACAAGATGACTACACTCCCTGGACTTTAAAACCTCACTCTCCTTTTAGTAAGTGGCACTTCCTCCCAGCCTACCTACTCAGGCATAGTTACCATTTCTCTGCTTCCCACTGACTTTCTCCTCAGGTAAAGAAAGTATTATCTCTAAACCCTGTGTTCACATGCACACCTGTGTCTGCCCTAAATTTCCTTTCAATGTTGATCTTTTTCTTTTAAAATTTTGCATTCCATACTTTCTTCAAATTGTAAATGCCAATTATGGTAGTGGTATGTCTTAACTCTATACCAAGGGAGCTCCATGGTCCACGATTCTGGTTGCAGAACAAGCCCAAGTGAACAAGTCTAAATTTGATGCTCATGGACGCTGGACCTAGGGTTGATTAGGACTTGTGACATGACCAGCCATTCAAATATGTATGAATAATCAGAAGGTCCTTCTCTGGAATTTGGATTAAGAAAGTGACTCATGGAATCAGAAATTGTAGTGTTACTCAGGAATGGAACTGAACCTTTGAGACACAAAACATAAAAAGATTGTAAGGTGGCCCTCGGATGTAAAGAGCAATATGCAAAACAAAACCAACACCAAGAAAGACCAGTTTGGTGGGATATAAATGTATAGAATATGGTCAGAGGGTTGTAGGGATGAAGGCAAGGAAAGAAAAGAATGGGGCTAGGTTCGTGTAGAACGGTGGTGTCGACAGCCAAGACAACAGACTTAGACACCCAGATCTGCATGCTTTGACTCCACTGGGATTCATGCCTCCCTGAAAGAGGTCTGACACATGCTTGTGAGTGCATGCTGCTCATCAGCTTCTAATTCATTAAATTATCTTTGCCAGCAGCTTCTAAGCATCTTATGAAGGCCATGTCTCTCTTTTCTTTTGTTGTCTTTCACACAAATTCCTAACAATGCTTGGCATGCATTACTCACTGATTGATTCAAAGCAAGTTCAAGATGCTACAAATCAGTCTTCATTGCACATAAACAAGGTAATGATTCCAAGTCTTACTTCAGCTTAAAACAGGGAATGGAATTTAATTTCTAACTTGTTTGCTTTCTTCTTTTGTCAGTATTTTTAAGGACTGACAATAATAACACCGCATAGATGGAGCAGAGAATCAAGAGAGTTTAATACATGGGAAGTTGAATTTGATAAACGACAAGAACTTGTCAAAGTTAGTTTATGACGAGCAGAAATAAAACTGCCCTTTCATGTCAGGGACAAGGACAGAATCTCTAGTTAGTGGGAAAATACAGACCCCCATAAGACAGGGAACTAGATCAGCTTACAGTCAGGTTGCCTAGCAACAGGACATTGAGTCAGAGCCCTTGACCCTCTCACCCAGTAAATATCCTATACAAACATCCTGTTAGCTTGCCCCACCTTATGCAGATGACAGCTTCTTGCTCCCCCGACCCTGCAGGAACTATATAAACCTTTCTGAAAGGAAATAAAGTGGCATCTTGATCAGAATCTAGACTTGGTGTGTTTTCCTTTGTATCTCCTGTCCCTACATTCCCTCCTTAGGGTGGTCGAGAACCCGTTGTAGCCCTGCAGACGGGGCACTTCCAGTTATGAGGAGACAAAGGCAGTCATATGTTATACTTGATTATTTCTTCCCACTACTTATTCTTTCAAACAGATGCATGCCAAGTGCCAGTTCAGATGTTTTAAATTGAAAGAAAAGATAATAGTACAAAATGAGTCAAATATGGCTGGCCTAAGAAAACTTCAGAATAATTCCCTGGTTGTCTCAAATGCTATAGAAATGGGAAAAACAGGGATGGACACCCACTTTAAATTTGAGGGTAGTTATTAAGTCCTCTTCTGGTGTTTCTCTTCTTTCAAGTGTGTTCATTCCAGCTGCTCTGAGTTTTCTGACAGGTCATCCTTTTAAGTCCTTTAGTTACTGTGGTCAGTCTCTTCTGAACCAAGCAATTTCTCAGCACCCTTCTCAGGTAATTTCCCCGACTTTAAAATGCCTTGTGCTTAATGACACAGTGAACCAAAAGGATCAAAGATTTATTTGGCTCTTGTTAGCTTGTATCACAGCTGTGATAGAATGTTCTGGCTTACAGACAAGGAGGAAGCAATAAATATAGCATGTCTGACCTTCAGGAAAGACTTTTTTTGTTTTATTACAATGTTCCTTTACTCCACAAGTCAGAAAGCTAATTGTCTTCATTACATAAGAGGCTGGGCTACACTGGGCCTCATCCTTTCTCATCTAATTCTTATAATCTTGCACTGAATAGAGAGGCTCCTTGTGCATATTTCTATGCCATTGTGGTAGGCCCACAGATGTTCTTTTTGATGATCTACTGATGTGAAGCCTCTTGTGTCTCTTGTGGCTTAACAGTGGATGAACCAAAAGCACTATTGTAACTTACCATGCTAAGGATTGAACTCAGGGCTTGCACATGTTAGGTGAGTCCTCTACCACTGAGGCATGCCCACAACCTCAGAAGCCCTTCTCTTTACTGGGCTTTTCTGATGTCTGATGCTCTTTTTAAAAGTGACATAATATTTTCATAAGGTTCACATAAATTTATATATGTGAATGGGAGTGTGTGTGTGTGTGTGTGTGTGTGTGTGTGTGTGTGTGTGTGTGAAAGAGAGAGAGAGAGAGAGAGAGAGAGAGAGAGAGAGAGAGAGAGCTGAGCATATGCTGAATGAAGAAAAGCCATAAAGACAAGTTCTTAACATCTCTGAAAATGAACTCAGAAATTTAATAATTAAACTGCCCAGTTTAATGATCAGAACTTGTATCATTTCCTGTCAGATAACTATACCAGTCCCTTTCAATATCATCCAGGTTTCAAGATAAGCTACTGAGAATCTCCATAGGTGAGATAACAACTAGTGATTTAGGAAGCCATGGTTACCATACTGATTTGAAATTTGTGAATAGTCAGCAAGATACTATTCCATTCTTAAGGCTTCATTCTTTCACTGAAATAACATATACAGAATAAAACATGCTCCACATAGGTCTCTAAGAACTTGACTTCTTCAGGTCAGAACATAATGGACTTAGGTTTGATAGCTCTAAAACTCCAGTCATCTTTAAAGATGTATTATTTCTGGCCTTCTTCATAACTGTTGTGCTGGAGTACACATAGGCTACTTTTTTGGATGTTTTGCCATTGCTCCTAGTCTGGTGCATTTCACTTTGTAATAATCACAGATTCTCAAATGAAGCTAGTATTTCTAGTACTTAGCTATTTACATGAACCTCTTCAATTAAGCACAGAGACCATATATCTATTAACACTTGCCATTGCAACTTGCATGAACAACGTTCTTGGAGGTGTGGAAGCATATGCACTCTCACACCCCCAGTGTCTGCTGAACACAGGTAATTGTCCACAAATTAGTGCAGACCAGTGTTATAGCCCTACACCCTTTCACATCCCCATTTAGGATGGAAATTGTTCTTGAACTCAGAGTGCTGGTTTTCACAAGATGGGTTTAGGCCAGCTTTCTCCATCCAGTCTGTCACTAATGCTTCTCATCTAGAAACATAGCAAAACTCTTTTGCCCTGTTATGAGCTAGGTACTAAAAGGAAACTTTGTAGAAACTGATATAATATAGACTGTATGCACTAATAAAAGTTCTTTATGAAATAATTGCAATAGAAAACACAATTTTATAATTTGAAAAAGTGCAAATGTGAAGGCAGAGATTGGAATATTTGCAACAGAGGCCATTTACTATTTCACAGGCCTTTGTTCCCTGAGAATAAATTTAATACTGTATAAAAATACACATTGCATTCTTTTGCTGAGGTAATATTTCACACAAAGTTGATTTGCAAGAAGCTAATATTATAAATAAAGCAAATATATGCCTTTTCAATTTTAAGGGGTGATGAATAGCACTTCCTGGGCTTATTTAAGCTTCCTGAATTTTAAAGCATATATAGCAAGCTACATTAGCATGGATGTAGTGACACATGATGGCTGATGTGAGGGAAAATTGAGACTCCCTGGACATAGAAGCAGGAGATCTCTGCACATAGGAGATAAATAGAGCAAATCCCTTATTTGCAAATCAGTTGCTAACACTTCTTTCCTATTTATTCTAAACAGTTGTCCTTGAACATTTATAAAGGTCTATGTTTAGGATTCACTAAAATTGCCTGCTGATAATGAAGATCCCAGTGAAGAGCCCTGTCAAATTTCTATTGCAGCTCATGTTAGCAAGCAAGTGGCCATAAGAGACTGAAAGAGTAACTCCTACCATGTTTACTATATAAAATAAATGTAAATATGATTGCTAACCCTGAGAAAGTAAACCGTGAATTCATGTGTATATGTGACTGTGCATGTGTGTGTGTGCATGTACATGCACACATGTATGAATGTGTGCATGTGTGAGTGCACTCATTACTCTCTCTCTCTCTCTCTCTCTCTCTCTCTCTCTCTCTCTCTCTGTGTGTGTGTGTGTGTGTGTGTGTGTGTGTACATCTGTTCACATGTCCTGTGTTTATGCAGAGAGAGACATAGGAAGAAGGGATGAAGACAAGAAGAAGGGTACCGAGAGACAGAGAAAACCAGGAGGGAAAATAAAGAGAGGTCAATTACACAAAGGTAATGACTATGACTATGAACCTTGTTGTCTACAACTGGTAAGCCATTGCTCAAATCCACACACGTGCTTTGTGCTTCACATTCAGTTCCGTGCATGTGTTGAAATATAAGCACATCAAATTCCAGAATATGTAGACTAGATATATATTCTACATAAAATATAAATAAATGAGAAGATAGAAAATGGTGATGCAATAACATGACTTTGTAAATCAAATGAAAACAGCCCCCCCTTCTCGTCTTTTTAAAAATTCACTTGCAAAAATTTACATGAGTCACCAAAATCAGCATGCCACATTCATGCTCATGAAATCCTCTTTGGGTGTGTGAAGCAATGAAATATCTGAGCCACTGGCACTCTCCTCAGCTCATGATGGCCTCATAATGCAACTAAGCGACCTGATGGAAGTCCACTTACTGTCATGTTTGTCAAACTTTCATTCTGTTTGTTGGTGATTTCACTGTTTAAAATGACTCCCGGGTCCAGTGCTGAAGTACTATCCAGTGTTTGCAAGCACAGGAAGGTTATTTGTGTATTATAAACAAAGATAAGTTCAATTCAGCCTGATTTCCAATGCTATAGCCTGTAAACTCAATGGTAATAAATCAACACATACTTTCTAAAGGTATTTTAACCAGAAGTATGGAAGGACACATTAAACCAAGTTATATTGATAAGTAGAGTAATCAGGGCCCCAAAGTACACAGGAATCTAATCCTATATTTCCCTTAAGAGAAATGGTGCAGTACTCTCTAATTTAGTGCTTGTGGTAAATTTACAGAACATGACATTTCAAATAATGAGACTTGGCTATATCGTTTGTTATTCAGCTATGCACAAATTTATCTGGAGTAATATATATAAAATATATGAATGTATTATATAACACCTACTCCATAATATAACCAAGAGCATTGTAAAGACTGATTGACAGCTACAGTTACCAAACAGTGTGCATCAAACTAATTAGGAGTCAAATATCTAAACATGTCCTTGAAGCCAAAATTAAAAGAGAAAGCAGCTATACCATGGGGAGTTGTAGACTCCTTGCTCCTCTCAGCTTGTGCCTGTCCATCAACCCAGGCTATGTTTCCTGTACACTGTGATTACTAACAAAGTGCAACCAAGGGTACTGAAATGAGGCTTTGCAGTGTGCAGAAAAGCCAAGACTGACTAACAGGATGAGTTAGCCCCAGGAGAAGAAGTCAGAACTTAGAATTAACTTGTGATGTTTAGTAATCTGGTTAAACCATTTTATTGCAGAGTTCAAAAAAAAAGGCATTATTCTTCCATCATAGCGAATTCATGCATAATGAAAATACAGTAAAAAAAGATAGAATTGTAACCATAACTTCAACAAAAGTAATCTTAATTTGTTCCTGTTATTTACATGTGACTCTTCTAATGTAAGAGTAGTTTGAATCCACGTAGGTATTGAATTTGGGGTAAAAACATGGGAAGGTCTCATTGATGTAGGCAGACTCCATAGGCTAGTTATAAAGACAGAGTATAATCTTTTTATGCAAAGTTGAAAGAGAAATCACCTTTCTTACTAGAAAGCACAGTGCTTTTCTCCTGAGCAAACTCCCTGAATTCACATTGGTAAATTCAGTTCAAAGAGAAGTCTCCTCTTTAAATGAAAACACAATGTGTTCCTTGTAAGGGAACTCAATGTTCATAAGAGCAAAGTTGAGAAATAAACATTATTATCCTGTTTTAGCAGAAAGTAACAGAAAGGGCATATGTCTTGAGAACAGAAACTGACATTTACATTGTTAGGCTGTGGAATGTATAATTTAAGAATCTGCTGGCTAGTTTTACTGTTAACTTGACACAACCTCAAGTTACATAGGAAGAGTGAACATCAATTGAAGAATTATCTTGATCAGATTGACCTCTGGTCATGTTTGTGACAGATCATCTGGATTGATGATTGATACAAGAGGGCTTAGCCCACTATGGGTGGCACTGTCCCTAGGCAGGTGGGTCTGGTTGTATAAGAAATCTAGCTGAGCATGAGACAGACAGCAGACCAGTAAGCAGCATTTCTCTGCTTCGGCTCCTCTCTTCAGTTCTACCCTGGTTTCCTTCAATGATGGATTGTGACCTGGGAGTTGTAAACTAAGGTAAACCCAAGATTTGGTTTTGTTTTGTTTTTTGTTTTTGTTTAATTATGTTGCTGTGATAAAACTCTCTCACAAAAAAAATAAATGAATAAATAAATAAATCTTGAGTTTATTTTAGAGCTGAGTCTACATTTGTAAGAAGCTCTCCAGGATTTTTAGTGATGCTTGGTGACAAATGCCTCATTGAAGAACAATTGGTTCATGAACTCTATGCCCCAATATCCTGATTCAGTAGTCCTGGACAAGGCCTGGGTAGTTTCATTTCAATCGGCAACACAAGACATTCCAGAGCAAGTGATGCTCAGACAGCACTCTGGTACAACCTTGATATATGAATTCATACAGATTCCCTCATTAGCAATCTCTCCTACCATTAACACATGTTTTCTAACTCCTGCCACCTGGGTATTTCTAACACACCTTATAATTTTAGAAAGACGTAAAATAGGGCTAAGAAATATCATATTGGGCTCTAATTAAATGGAATTCTAAAGATACAGCCAAATTTACTTTCATAGAAACAAATATTTAGTGAGCATTTACTATTAATTAACATTGCAGGTGTTATATTATGCATTCAGGTTACAAGACTGAAAAGAAAAGATCCCAGTTTTGTTTTTTTTGTTTTTGTTTTTGTTTTTTTTTTTTAAATAGCGATTCCAAATTAAAAAGCATGCTGACTAGAACTGGTGCAGAGATAGGCACAGAGAACTTCCTAGTCTTAGGGGGCTAATCTCAGTTGTTCCTCAAGTACCACTTTAACAGCTGAAATTTTCTGTTTGGCCTCCAAATTACCCCCACAACTTTAGCTATGCGTGTCATATATTATTTATTTTACCCCTTTGAACTGAAATCACATAATATACCAAGGATGTGCTTAACAAATCATAAGGGTGTCTAATAAAGTTGAATTTCTAAATTCCAAAAGGTTACTTCTGCATTAGTTTCCAAAGGTAAAATAGTGACTCAAGCTTCATACCTCTCTTTCAGTGTATGGGTTGCTTTACTCAAATCTCCAAAGCTGGAATGAAATCTTCCATCTTAGTAAAGGAATCGGAAATCCATTGGTAGAAGAATGTAAAATTCAGACATTCTTCTCCTCCAGTCTGGTTTTTTTTTCCCTCTCAAAATCAACTCTATTAAATTAGAGCACAAGAAATTTTACATTGAAAATTGCTCTGAAATGCAGTGGTGCCTTACCCAAACAATATGCCTTTTGTCAGATAGTCGTTTCAAAATCATGGAAACAGAGAAAATGGCTCCAATAAAAAGCCATTGCAGCTGCAAATGAAGAACACAGTGTCTCCTGGGCAAAGTTTGTGATCTGTAACATTCACTCAAGTAAGATGGAGATTATTCTGTTGTTTTCATTTATGTTTCAGACATGATCAGTTAACCTTAAAAATACCAAGTAAATGCCACAAAAAGAGCAACAACCTAAATTTCTTAGAGGAAAATTATTTCAGCTGCATTTTTGTACTTTCAGACGGTGAATGTGGTTTAGGGTGATAAGTCACTGTCAAGACACTGAACTGATGAGAATGTAGAAGAAAACAGAGCCCGGGAGGATGATCGGCCTCAGAGGAAACGTAGTTAACTACCACAGTCCAAAACAGTAAAGCATCCTTTGTTTTCACCTGATTTCTATTTTACAGGAGCTTTGATTCCAAAAGGTTTTACTAGCGCTGCCTCAAGAATAAAGTTCTCTGTTCAAAAGAGGTCGGATACAGCACAACTTCTCATATCTGCTCCCACTAATCTACTCACGGCTCTGCTCTAACCCGGGATTAATAATGCAGTGAGAGGTACCAGAGTGTATGTGGTCCCCTCCCACCTTCCCTGGGTGACATAAAGGCCAATTACTGGAGCAATCCAGGTCCTCCATACCCTGATCCACTTCATTAAAAATGTCATTCAATAGTCAGAGTACCGGGCAAAGTAATGGCTATGTCAGAGCATACATAACACTCTACAAAAGTAAGAAATAATATTCTAAATGATAGTGACTCCTTTTCATATAGATATGTCAAACTATTGATTTGAACTTTCATAACATTGGTTGATATTTTGGAATACTTTCATTTTTCTCTACCATGCCCCACAATGTGTTTTAATATTCAGAGTGCCTATAATGCTTTTACTATTCTGTTCAATGCAAATTACCATAAATAACATCTCTACAGATCCCTGAGCTTTCCTATGCCTTGTACATTTTGTTTTTAGCATGAAAATAAATACATAGACCACTACTTGATTCCCTTCCTTATATTGAAGGGAAAAAATGGAAACAAAAGACCCTACATTTTTAACATTGAAGTATGTTTAAAAGTAAAACTTGAAATATGGTACTGTAATTACACTGACATCTTTTGTAAGTGATAACACATGATAACATATAATTGAATGGCTCCTCCACCACAGGAATCACAACGAAGGAAAAAGACAAAGAGCCTAATTTTTTCTCTGACTAATCAGGATTGATGCTAATTAAAGAAGAGTGCAAGATAATGACTTCTCATTACTACCTGATAGATAGAAATAGATTATTTTTCTTCTAGGTAAAATAGCAATTAAATAACTTTTTTAAAAGGATGTATTTTCAGAAGGCTTTCTTCTATAATTGGTGGAGCATTAGCATAAAGGTCTTTCTGAAAAATCATCTCCGAAAATGGATTTCATCAAAAGCTGTTTATTCTTCAGTGTTTTGTCACATTGTGAGGGATATGAACAAGACAAAAGATGGTATTTGAACAGGTGCTAATCAGAACAAAATTGACTTGCGATGTTTCTGTGGAATGTTTGCATTAGAGAACACAGTCTAACTAAAGTGATTAAAGAACAAGTTCAAATCCCAGCTCCTTCACCAACTGGTCTGTCACTGGAGGCAAGGATTTTAACTTCTATAAAGCTTAATTTCTCATCTATAGAGTTTTTACATGACACATTTGCCAAATGCAAGCCTATAATCTCCACACTCGAGAAGCTATGGCGGGAGGACTGAGAGATTGATTCCAGCCTGGGCTATGTACACATTTCCAGAATAACCGAGGGGCTGGATGAGACCCTGTCTCAAATACTAATGCTAGATTGCTCTTCGTAAGTCCATCTGAGTAATAAACACCTGCCCCTCTCTCTTGTACAGAGTTTGACCCATAGGGGGAGCGGAACAAATGCTAGCAGCTGTACAGGCTTCCTTTGCCCATGTGACAATGCATCACAAACACGGTGGCTTAAAACAGTAATTCCATGGTAGCTCCAGCACCCGTTGTTTGTGAGTTAGGCAAGGTGAATCGAGTCATCTACTGAGGTCCTGCCAATCGCAAATGACGGTATCAGCAGAGGCTTCTGCCGGATCTATTGCTCTGGTTCTTTCCCCAGACCACTGGCTGTAGGCAAAATCCAGTCCCTATGCCACTATGGCCTTAGAAATTAGAAGTTTTCCCTGGTCCCTAACATGTGACCTTTCCAGGACGTGATGATTTGTTTCTTCAATGCATACAGGAAGGCATCGGATGCTCCCTCTCCCGGATGTCTCCAAATTCTAACTTCTAAATCGATTTTTACACAGTGTTCATCTCATTAGGCCAGAACTTCCCAGATAATCATTTGATTAAGTTAAAGCTGCCTGATAATAGACCTTAATTACACCATTACTCTGCTGTTCCCCTTCCTCTTAGCAGTTTTTACCTGTGCTCCTGGGTAGGGATTTACAACAGGACCAGGAACTGCGGGCCTATCCTGGAATCCTACACATCAGCACTGCCAGCTTTGCTTGTATTAAACAGTAACAGTGTTGGTTCTTAAAATCTATATGAAGATGTAGTGCAGAGAGACACGTAACATTTCCTCAGATACCTACATTCCCTAATAGCACTGAGTACACCTTTAACAACAACCATTTAATTGCTTGATAGTTAATCCCTTCATCTAGTTGTCCAAGGTTGCTTTGTCTGAGTATTTACATTGGGGTAAAGAAAAATAGCAGCAGTGAAGGAGAAAAATAATGACAAAAATTTAAAATACTCAAATACAGGAGTATTCTAAGTGAAGGTGCAGAGTCACTTCTGGAAAAGCTGCAACCAAAGGGACTTTTCAGGAACCATTAAAGAAAATAATGGTTATCAGGACTCCTAGATCGCCACAGAGAACTATTACCCTACAAAATGAAAGCCAAGCCCATATGAAAATACTCACAGTCTACTCTGAGAAAAGTTAAACTTTTAAGAGGATTAGTTTTTGAAAAGAGTGTGAGTACTGTCAAAATAAAACTGGTTTTACTCATGTTAACCTGAACAAAACTGTGGTGGGGGTGGGGCAGGAAGAGAGCAAGACATTCAGGGCTTATAAAGGAAGGGTTCTTATGCATGATTATCTGACAGAAACTAGAACAAATAACTCCACAGAACCAGACCCTGGCTCTGAGTCCACTATTATCTTAGTCTCCATGTGACATTACTCTTGCTATTAGTCTGTAACCAAAGGCTATTACTCCACAACATCAAACATCATTCTACTGTCTTTTGTCTTCTGAAACTTCCCCTTGCTCAACCCCTCTGAATCTGCCTATAGACAGTGAGCGTCTCTACTTCTGTGTTCTCATGTTTCTGAATAAATATTCTCTGACAAGTAACTCTCCAATTGTTTCTGTTGTTCCTTTTCTGTACGCTGACACTGTAATCAAAATTATATGTTAGAGAATAGTATTTAATTTATTCTATGTTAAAGCAGAGCTGAGGGATATTTACAGTAGTGTTTCAGGAGTACATAGTTTTTACATCATCAAGATACCTCACAGTGAAGGCCTTTATTTGTGATAAGTGCACAGTGCATATGGAAATTAGTGCCTTTATTGGGGGGGGGGGATGGGCCAAAGGAAATAGCCAAGATGAAAAATAGACTGTTTTCCCTTAATGTGGTCAGAAAGAGATTCAGTAATGTGGTGATATTGTGTTCCTCAATATATTGTGCATCCTAATAAACTTTTCTGGGGTCAGAGGACAGAACAGCCACTAGATATAGAGGACAGAAAATGGTGGCACACAGAGCTTTAATCTTAGCATTCTGGAGGCAGAGATCCATCTGGAACTCTGTGAGTTCAAAGCCACACTAGAAACAGTCAGGCATGGTGACACACGCCTTTAATCCCAGGAAGTGATGGCAGGAAACAGAAAGGTATATAAGGCGTGAAAACCAGGACTAGAACCTACTTAAGCTTTTAGGCTTTTAACAGCAGTTCAGCTGAGATTCATTCTGCATGAAGACTCAGAGGCTTCCAGTCTGAGGAAACAGGATCGGCTGAGGAATTGGCAAGGTGAGGTAGCTGCAGCTTGTTCTGCTCCTCTGATCTTTCAGCATTCAACCCTATATATGGCTCCCAGGTTTGTTTGTTTTTTTTTTTTTTAATAAGACCTTTAAGATTTGTATTACACGGTAATGAAATAGAAACAGGTGATATTTTGGGCTTCAGACATGAAGGAAGAGGAGCATCAGCCAATGGGTGTGAGCTCTTGCTGCAGGAAAAGGGGAGGAAATATGGCAAATACCAAATGGTTAAGAAACTGTGTTTGTATCCTAAATGACTCTTGTGTAAGACTGGTAACCTTCTAAACCGAAAATAGCACATTTATATAGTTTGGGATAGTCACTTTATGGTAGTTTGTAAAAAAAAAAAAAAGGCAACATATTGCTATCATAGTTCCTCATAAAATATTATATAATTTATTGCATTTGAGTAAGAAAATACTTCTTTTGGGAAAGTAGCAAAGATAAAATGAAAAATTGGAACAAGTGAAAATAAGCTCCCCTTGTTCTCCCATTTCAAAAGCACTGTACTTCACTGGAAAGAGGGATATGGGGTAGCCATAACTGATGATTACTGTAAATATCTAAATCAAAATCCTATGGCAAATTCAAGGTAAAGTTCAGTGCCTAGAGCTGGACATGACTTTTTAATCAGACTCTTCCCAGAAGACTACAGGTGCATCAGTCTTGCACACATGCAATTTCAAAGTATGGGTTGGGGTTAAAGTGGAGACTTTTAAAGGAAGAGAGTTCTAAAGCAAACTGATATGCTACCTAATAAAATACACACAATTGATCGTGATAAGAATCAAACCTATCAGTTGAATGTTCCTCTGAGACATAGCAATAACGTCTAGTGTACTACACAAGTCATAATATCTGGTCAAGATAGAGAAGATTAACTTTAATATTGCCATCTAGAATATGTGTACAAAAATTGTCTAGACTACCATTCATCACTAATATATGATGATATATACTGGAGAGGTACATTCAATAATGAACAAAATGCCTCACATGAAGCAAGAATATCTCTTACTATTCAGGAATATAACCCATACATTTGATTACTCAGTCCAGCAAATCCTGAGAAATTCACAGTGATGTCAGTTTGTTTAAATGCCAGTTGGAGTAAGAAAAGTTAAAAGAAAGAAGACTGTTCAACAATTGAAGATGTTTGATTTTCATATACCTTTAGATTTATAGGAACAAGCGAACTTGGCTTTATATATGGACACATTGTCCAGTTTTCTTCTATTACAAGTATTTATTTATTATAGGTGTGTACATATGTGAAGGTCATAGGATAACTTGCAAGAGTTAGTTCTCCCTTCCACCATGTGGATCCCAAGGGTAGAACTCTGCTCATGAGTCCTGACACCGCTACGCATCAAGTCGTCTCATCATCCAAATCCTAAATGATCTTTTACTAAATACTTCTTATGTTTCCTATTGATTCAAAGAGTGAAATATATTATAAGTCAATTTTTCTGAGTATTAGTTCAAACTTATTTAGGGAAGGTTCCAGAAAAATAACTGACATAAGTAGATCTCTATTGTATTTATTTATCTATTTATTTATATTGAAATAGCATCTTACTTTGTGGCCCATGCTGCCTGCCCTTCTAACGCTCACAGCAACATTTTAGCCTCAGACTCTTAAGTCCTAGAATTATATATGTGAGCCGTCATGCACAAGTTAACTTCATTTGTAAATTTTTGTTCTTTTTAATAATATATAATTGATAAATGTAGACTTAGAAATTAATCATTATTTATTTTATAGTAATTCACAAAACAAATAGCAATTGACTATTTTCTTTTGCTGGTAACTATATATATATATATATATATATATATATATATATATATATATGATTAATGGACTTATAAACCAGAAACATCAATTCGCTGACACATACGTGAATTCAATCTTAACATGTTGGGTCATCAGTTTCCAGACAAGAACATGAGGCAAATGATCAGCACATTTTCTACAACACAGCTAAGATCAACCTGTGCTAAACACAGGGAGGATTGTTTCATAACATCTAGAGGGCAAGACCTGTCCTGGGAGTCTTCCTAATGAATCATCTCAGCCCAAATCCTCTGTCAAAACCTTAAATGAATTAAGTGTTTGGCTGCCTGATAAGGAGGATGCACCAAAAGTAATTGAATGTGGTAATCGAAAATTTGTTAAACCTGTCACTGCACATCATTATCTGCTCTAAACCCAGCACAGCACAATTAGCTTACAACACTTAGAGTTGAATCAAGTCCACACCATGGTTGGGTGAGTAATGCATACTCCTCGGTAAATTAATTAGACTTGAAGTAGATGAGCAGAATAAAGGGTGCCTGTGTGAACAGTGGAAACAAGGGAGACCCGGGATTTATGGAGTGCCAAACCTATTTCCTGAAGCAGCGTGGGCTAAATAGCCTTCATTACAGCCTGTTAACCAGCAAACATGTCACAGATCAGGCAAGAGCCTAAAAATAAAACTCTGCTTAACACTGTTCCCCATCTTATAATTGATTCCTTAAAAGTGAGTGACCTGATGTGTAGCCATTAATCGGTGATAGATGCCATCTGCTTTCCATCGCTGCACACACGTAGGGAAACTGTGAGGAGAAAAAGTGACAATCTCACTGCCCCACAAAAAGAATACAGGAGAAGATTTGGGGGAGAATATTCCCTGTGTGCTCACATTTGTTTCTTCTTTTCCTCAAAACCCCACATCCCTGATTCATATATTTAGTGAAAAATTATATTTATAAAGATTATTAAAATTTTATTACAGAATTTATGCAATGATGGAAAATAATTTGAAACAATTAATTAAGATTTATTTAGCAAAAAATTATAATACTCTACATGGTATGTTTACATATACATTCATATAATGTTCTAAGTTAAGATATATATTTTGGGAAATAACTTGGAATTGCCATGTATTCAATTAAATAATACCTAACAAGACAAAACAAGTATTTGTGTTACATATTTGGGAAATTGAGAAATAACATAGTTAGGGAAAGTGTATGAAGCCTAGGGATAAATAGAATACAGTGATCCACATGTTAAATATCTTTTGACCCAAGGTCATTGAAATTTTATGTTCAAGACATAAAACATATACATATCCATTATGAAGGTTCGAATTTTTGTCAATTTGAAGCTAGAGATAAACCTTATAAATGTTACGGGATATTCATATTTTCTACTAATGTTATCTATTTCTCTACCATGGAACCTGGGAAACGAAATCTGTAACGTTTTAGGGGTAGTGTGTTTTTGGTCTTGATTAATTTTTATTTTGTTAATGTTAAGTAGAAGAGAGAACGGGAGAGGGAGAGAGAGAAAGGACTTTTGAGTTTCTAAAAACCAGACTATTTCTTGATTTGATGTAATTAAAAATGTTGAAGATTTTAATTTACCCCAGAACCTCTGCTATCACTTTTTGGAAGCCCTCTCTCCCTGCCCTTTCAGCACATTTTCATCACTTCTATATGTTCAGATATTTTCCTTGATTGCCTCCTCCCACCCCCCACCCCCACCCCCCCACCCCCCACCCCCACCCCGGCCAGTCTCTGCTACCTCAGAGTCAGCATCCTTAATCTCACCAACAATGTCTGCCAATCTCAGTACAGAACTGATTGCTTCTAGGACTCTTCCCTGGAGATAGCTAAGTTCAATCTTCTGGATTCTTGTTACCTGCAATAATAACAGGCTGAGTCCTAGTAAGCATTAAGGTATTTTTCTGATTTGTACTTTAGATATCTTGTTGAGTCTTCAAGTTACAATTGAGTTAACAACTCCATGTTTAATTAGTTTTCAAATAAACATATAGCCTATTTAATTGTTACCTATTGATACATAATTTATTTAATTTGATGAGTGACTCTGAATAGTTCATAAGGATACTAATTGTCGTACTAGAAACCCCGCCGAATGACTGAGGGAACTGGATGCAGAGATCCATGGCTAGGCCCCGGGTGGAGCTCCGGGAGTCCAATTAGCGAGAAAGAGGAGGGTTTATATGAGCAAGAATTGTTGAGATCAAGGTTGGATAAAGCACAGGGACAAACAGCCAAATGAATGGAAACACATGAACTATGAACCAATGGCTGAGGGGCCCCCAACTGGATCAGGTCCTCTGAATGGGTGAGACAGTTGATTGGCTTGATCTCTTTGGGAGGCATCCAGGCAATGGGACCGGGTCCTGTGCTCATTGCATGAGTTGGCTGTTTGAAACCTGGGGCTTATCCTTTTTGGAATATTTGGAATATTGATGCAGAGAGAGATTCACATTTATATAAATAAATAGTATGTCTCATTTCTTACTTATTTTAAGCATTTTCTTTGGAAATTTGAAAAGTAAACATATTTTAAGTCAATAACATTACTTTGGAGTTATAAATTTCCCAATATTTTTCTTTCTCCAATGGCAATTTACAACATATCTCTTCAGATCCCTAGCCCCCCTTTGTAGTAGAATATTATTTTATGGTGTGTTATTTTTGCTTACGTTGCATTTGTTTAACTCTGTGAAGCTGTGTTGCTGTGCCTGTGTAAAACATCTGATGGTTTAATAAAGAACTGGCCAATAGCAAGGCAGGAAACAAACCCTAAACTAACACATGTTTCTGAAAGAAATATTAGGAGGTATTATTATGAAGAGCAGTCACTCGCCATCCAGACTGTACAAGAACAGGGCACAACTGCTGATCTTTCAAAGACACCAACACCTAACTCTACTTTTAAAATAGTTAATAGACAAGACTGTATGGGTTTAGCAGTGGCCTTTAACAAAAGAGAAACTGCAGGCCTTGGAAGAGCTGGTACAAGAGCAGTTAAATGCTCAGCATATTGAAGAATCACCTAGCCATTGGAATTCCCCTGTATTTGTTATTAAAAAGGAATCTCATAGGTGGAGAATGGTATGTTACCTAAGAGCAATTGACAAGGTAATTCAGCCAATGGGCTCTCTACAATCTAAAATTCCTTTGCCTACTCTGTTACCTAAAGGATGGCCTCTTATAGTTATCAATTCAAAAGACTGTTTCTTCTCAATACCCTTAGAAGAAAAAGACAAAAAATGATTTGCCTTCACTGTGCTTACTTATAATAATTCTCAGCAGGTTAAGAGATATCAATTTTGTATGACAGCCATTGGAAATAATATGTAAACAATTTCCTAAATCTATAATTTGTCATTACATGGACAATATTTTACTAGCTGATTCAAATACAGATAACTTAGAAAGAATGTTTGACAAAGTAAAGAACATTTTGCCTTGTTGGGGATTACAAGTTGTTCCTGAAAAGATACAAAGAGGGGATTCTATTAATTATGTAGGATATAAAATAGGTCTACAAAAAATTAGACCCCAAAAGATGCAAATTAGGAGAGATCAATTACAGACACTTAATGACTTTCAAAGATTATTCAGAGACATTTCCAGTCTAAGGACTACTGTTGGGGTAAAAAAAAAATGATGAACTAAGTAATTTGTTCAAAATCTTAGAGGGTGACAAGGACTTAAATAGTCCAAGATCTCTGAGGTGATTTTAAAGGGAAAATTGAGACTTTGTCAATTAGCAGGAATAGACCCAGCAGAAATTGTAGTACCTTTAACTAATGATGAAATTGACAAATTATGGGCAGAAAGTGAATGTTGGCAAAGAGCTTGCAGTAATTATTTGGGGAAAGATTAACAGCAAATATCCCTAAAGTGATAGAATTCAACTTATAAAGAATGCTGATTGGATCCTGCCTTGCATTGTATGAGAAACACCAATATCTGGAGCCCCTATGTTTTATACAGATGCAAACAAGCAAGGAAAGGCAGGTCACAAATCAGAAAATTTAAATAAAGTGATTCAGAGTCTTTATAATCTTGTCCAAAAATCAGAATTATATGCCATTATGATAGTATTAATGGATTTTTCAGAACTCTTCAACATAGTTACTAACTCTCAGTATGCTAAAAGAGTGGTCTTATATATTGAGACTGCATAATTTACCCCTGCTGAGTCAGAATTAACTTTGCTAGTTATTCAGTTACAATATATCAGGAATAAAAATCATCCCTTATATATAACTCACATCCAATCCCATACGAGTCTGCCAGGCCCTCTAGCACAAGGTAATGATGAGATCTATAAACTATTGGTAAAAAATGTGCTGGAGGCCTCAGAATTTCATGAAAAACATTATATCAATAGTAAGGATTTTAAAAGGGATTTTTCTATAACCTGACAACAAGCCAAGAAAATTATAAAGAAATGTCCTACTTATTCTTTTTACAATCATACTCCACTACCAGCAGGATGTAACCCAAAGGGTACTCAGGGGGATGAAATCTGGCAGATGGATGTGTTTCATTTTGCAGAATTTGGAAAATTGAAATATGTACACCACACCATTGATACTTATCCAGGATTTCAATGGGCAACTGCTTTGAGTTCTGAAAAGGCTGATTCTGTAAAATTATGCATTTGCTAGAAGTTATGGCCATCATAGGTATACCAGTTTAATTTAGTACAAATTAAAACTGACAATGCTCCAGCATATGTCTCTGGTAAAATGAAACAGGTTTTTGCTTATTGCAATATAAAGTATATTGTAGTTACCACATAATCCTACAGGCCAAGCAGTCATAGAAAAATCAAATCAAACTCTAAAGGATATGTTAAATAAAAAGAAATGGGTAACAAATCCCTCTAGAAATAGATTACATAATGCTCTATTGACTTTGAATTTTCTCATTGCTAATGAGAAAGGAAAATAGCTGCAGAGAGACAATGGATAATAGAAAAAAAGTACAGAATTAAATCAGCCTGAACACTTTAAGGATGTGCTGACCTCAGAATGGAAACCAGGATACGTGTTACGTTGGGGACGAGGTTTTACCTTTGTTTCTTCAGAAGATAAGCTGTGGATACCATCAAAATTGATAAAGTTTCTATTTGAACAAGAGAGACTTCTTAATTAAAAGAGGTGATAGTTCATCAACCAGCATGACCATTCAATTTAAACTAACTTATACCACCAACAAATGCTTTTCATTTAATCAGATATAACTTGCCAAAAGGGAACCTCCCCTAAGTTAGGCTTGGGAAAGAGTTTTTGTTTTTTGTCTTTTAGGAAAATGAAGTCATCCAGCTAAGGAATCTGAAGAACACTGGACAAATGAGATATCTGAAGAAAAAGGACAAATCATTCAGAAAAAATGTCCCAAGAAATAAAGTAAATTGGCCTGTTGGTGTATCACACATAAAATTTCATAAGTCTTCCTAAATGTTTGTTTCTGCTCTTCTCTATAGACACTTAACACAAATGGTCTTTTTGTAGTTCCAATTCAATTAAAAATCAAAGCTTGCTTTGGAGTTGGAGAATGGCTCTCTGCTTCTCTAAACACAAGTATGCATGTTAAAAGAAAATGCAAAATTTCTATATCATGTCAGAAGAGCCATCTGATATGGGATAGAAGAAAACCAACATTAAGAGACTATTCTATTGCTACTAATCTCATAATTCTTTGGTTCAATTTTGATTCTTTAAAACTTTTCTTAAGGTATGAATTTTGTATCAAAATTTATAAGATTAATATATATTTTTAACTTTAGTCATGATAGTAATGGTCATATAGAATAATAAGTAATTATAGAAAAAAAGACTTCATTTAGCTGCCTGTACATGTTTCCTGTTTGAGTCTGTATCACTTTTCTCCGGGAATCATGACCATGCCTAACAGCCCCACAACGATGATGATGGGGCCGCACAATGACAATTTCATCAGGACTATGTAGTACCACTAAGGTGACAAACATCACCCAAAGATCTGCTTTGTATTACAAACTGCTCAGGACAGTTTTGAGATGGCTATCTAAGATGATCTAGCCTCACAGACTACTCAAACAAGGACTTCAGACAAGCCCTGCATTTTTGCATTATGCAGATACTAGACAACAAATGATACAGCTACCTCTCCCAGGACCTGACAATTAAATCAAAATTTTTCTTTCCAAAATCCCCTAAAGATACCTTCATCTCCAGACAGTAGGAAGTAACTTTAAAAACATGATGCCCACATTCCCATGAAGTAAGGTGGGTGGTTTTGGGTCATTCATTGGATTATGGATAATTGTCATTGTTTACGGTGGTTGATTATAAGAAGTTATTGTTAATGGTCAGTAAAAAAACTAAACAGTTGGGCAGCAGTGGCGTACACCTTTAATCCCAGCACTCAGGAGGCAGAGCCAGGAGGATCTCTGTGAGTTAGAGGCCAGCTTGGTCTAGAGAACAAGATCCAGGACAGGCACCAAAACTACACTGAGAAACCCTGTCTCAAAAAACAAACAAACTAAAAAGCTAAACAAAAGAGACTAGATTTAAGGTTCTTGGTTGGGGAGAAAAAGGAAAGAAAAATAAAAAAGAGGATTTAGATAAAAGGTAGATTATTGAATCTGTTCTAGAAAAAAAGATACAGAAATGATGGATAAAAGGTAGATTATTGAATCTACTCTGAAAAGAAAAAAGAGAATGTGAATATGATAAGATAAAAAGGTAAATTATTGAATCTGCTTTTAAAAGGCAACTACTAGTTTTAAATATTTTACATTGGATTAAATCTTTGTGTACTGTATACAAATTATGTATATTGCTACTAATTTGAGATTGATGTATATAGATATAAGACAAAAAGGTAGATTATTGAATCTACTTTTAGAAGGCAACTACTAGCTTTAAATATTTTACATTGGATTGGATTTTTGTATATTGTATATGAATTATGTATATTGATACCAAATTGAGATTGATTTTGTTAGAAAATACTGTACATATATTTCCAGTCTTGTTCAAGGTATTGCAACTATACAGTTCATTTAACAATGTAATGCAATTTGCTCATTTTTGCAAGTTATTATTACCAACTAATTAGGATATAAAGAAATGCAAGTTAGTAGTTAGTCATTACAGTCCAACTTGTAGTCATGTTAGGTATTTTTTCAAGTTCAAGCAGAAATTTATTTTAGATAGACAAGTCATCTTCAAACACTTCAGAGATCTGCAGAATATGACATTTAAGATGTTTTAATAACATAATATTTTTCTTTTTTATGATTATGAGACATGTCTGCTCCTGGCAACACTAATCTACTTCAGAGATGATGAGCATTGAAGAAACTCCATATGGAGTTTATTTTCAGTGTGGCAAAAGTTAGCCACAGGGCAAGAAAGCACCCTCTCATCGACTGCTGACAATATGCTGTTCAAAATGGACAAGCAGAACACAAAAGATAAGACTGCTGATTCTTGTTAAGACAAGGTAGGAAGGCTCTTTAGAAAGGCTCTGCTTCACAGAGGAGTCTGTCAGATATGCTAAGTCTATAGTCCAAAGAGGATGCCCCAATGTTGTAGAGAAACCTCGGATGACTGTCCAAGCAGCTAGCTGCTTCTGTCATAACTCACATTTTTTGGAAGTCACTTGTTTGTACTTCCTGTTCCACTAGATAATATTATTTCCTTCTGGGTTCTCTGAGGAGTTGAAGATTAGATAGTTATAGTTTTCCTTGTTAAGAAACTCAGAAAAGAAACTCACTAAGAGATGTGAAGTGTATAAGTTTGAAAGACATCAAAAGATAGTTTTCGGTTCGTAATAAAAGTTAGGATAGAAAGTGAATTAGGTACATTTTGGACTCACCAAAATAGGACAGATAGTGAAATATTTTCACTGAATTTGTCAAATGCAAATGGACTAGACATTGTTGGTGTATTTATTGCCTCCATGTATTATATGTAGTTATTGTACTTACTGTCTATAGTTTTTCTTATATTAATTATAACTCTTTTTATTTTAGACAAAGAAAGGGAAACGTGGTGATATTTTCTTTGTGCACCCCAATAAAGCTTATCTGAGGATCAGAGGAAAAAGCCAGTCACTATATTAAACATAGAAGTAAGGCAATGGTAGCACATGCCTTTAATCCTAGCATTCAGGAGGCAGAAAAAAATCCAGATATCTGTGAGTTCAAAGCCACACTGGGAACAGAGCCAGACATGGTGGCACATATCTTTAATCTCAACACTAACCATGGAGGTCTGGAAGTCTATACAGACAGACAGGAAGTGATGTACCTGGGCAGAGAGAGGAAGTAAGTGAGCAGGAATAGAAAGGCATAAAGGCGTGGGTATACAGGAAGTAGGTCTCTCTCTTGAGCTAAGGATTTCCTGGGGTAAGAACGTGACTGGCTTCTTTCTGCTTCTCTGATTTCTCACTTTTCACCCCAATATCTGGCTCTGGGTTTTTTATTAATAAGATCGTTTAGCAATTCATCTTACACCAGACCATCACCCTGACCTTGAAAATTGTAGCAGACCAGGATAGATCCAGAATATTAAATAACAAGAAGACAGTGATTTTGATCACTGCTCTTAATTTATTTTCCAATTATTTTATAAAAATTTTCAAAAATTTTAAAAGTTAGTGTATACTTCTCAAAGACTCCTCATTAACACTTTCCCATTCTGTGTTCATCATAGAGCTCTTCAATGTCTCTTCCTCTATATATGCATGAGTCTATTCTTACTGCATTTCCAAATTTGCTGCAGATGTTAGTGTACTTCTTGCTAACATACTTTATCACATATGTGCACTAAAAGTGTGTGTGTGTCTGTGTGTGCGTGTGTGTGTGTGTGTGTGTGTGTGTGTGTGTACAAAAGCTCTGCCTGGTACTCTAGGCCTCAAGGAGGGCCCCTTACCAAAGACAAACTTGGAAGTAGGCTCACTCTCTCTAAGGCTGGCCTTCAGAAGCTGTTAGAGAATGAAAATCAGAAAACTCTCTTGGTTTCTCCAGGACAATAATGCTATGAAACACTGGGTCAGCACATCCCAATCTTTAGGTGCAGCTGCGTGAAGGGATGAGAAGGCAAGGTGTATGCGTTGTTAACACCATTACATGGCGGCCATGCCTTAGAGTGAGAGTCCTTCAGGTGCAGGGTGGGTCTGCGGAGGAAATAGCATGGATCCAAGAACCTGTTGTATGAGAAGGGAATTTGTAGAGGGAATCTGGCTTTATAACCCCAGAAAGTAGCATTTGGACCACTGCTTTCCGTGATTTAATCAGAAAACTGTTTTAAGAATAGGCTGAGAGCCCATGCCCTCTATGGTGTGGGTTCTCCAAATCTACAGTTGAAGCAAAACCATCCTGAATATCTTCCATTTCTTTTCAACAACAGACACTGCAGGACTCCCCGCATCCACAACGCTCCCACCGCGCCCTCTGCTGGAAGTTCACTTTAAAGAAAAAGTATGGGAACCCAGGGGTCACAGGATCACACTGAAGGGGGTGAATTTAGAGTCGAAGGGCACAAAGTTAATGACTGGCAAATGGCAAAATGACCAAGAGTGTCCACTTTCCTGTGTCCTTTCTCTCCGTTTTTAACGGTGAAGTGCCTCTTCAAACTTTTGTTTTTCGAACATCCACTCTTGGCACTCTGATCTGGTTGGTGCGTCATCTGAGAACATAAAGAGCTGCAGAGGAGAACTTCACTTCCTCATCCCCTTCCAGACCCCATAAGCAAATGAAAATTCTCAAAAAAGCGCAGCACAGAAAAGACAAGAGCATCTCTGGGAGTGATAGACAGAGAGAGAACTTAAAACTGCAGAGTTAAGTAGAAGTGAGAGGGAAGCGAGACAGATCTGGAGCCCAGAACCCTTGCAGGATTGATGTTTCCATAAGGCAAGAAGTCCCATCCCAGACCTGTGTAGAGTCAAAAACTGGACGCCTGCCCTCTATCTAGCCCAGGAAACTCGAGTGCAATTTTACTTTAGTTATCCCCAAATGCCATGAAAATTTCAACTTTAAATGTCCCTATCCTTAGAAATATGTTCCATACTTTACTTTTCTGGAGAGAGTAGCTTAGAGTTTGGTTAACAGAGAAATGAAAGTGATGTTAGATTCCTTTTACAGAAATTAACTCAAATTTTTCTAACAATTTTGTATCAAACACCTAAGAAAGTAATCACAAAGTATACAAATACATCCCTGCATTTAGTGTAGGTGAAGTTCACAACTTGTTGCTCTGTGTGTGTGTGTGTGTGTGTGTGTGTGTGTGTTGTGCATAAATGACACTTCCTTTTCTCCTTCTCCTCCTTTGAGATTTAACCTATTAGAATAATATATAACAAATATCAAATATCATAAGATTTACTGCCTTGAAGATTATTTAAAGCATCCCTTTACTTCTAAATAAAATTGCCTTCAAATAAGTACAGACTAATGGTCTTTTTTCTATTTTTATTTTGAATGCATAAAGAATGCTGTGTATGCACTCTTACAAATGAATGCTCGGGGCTAGCAAAGCCAAAGAAATCTGCCTTTGCTGGAATTAGACAGGAAAGGAAGACTTGGTTTAAGATTGTTGCCATGGAAGAAGAGACCGAATTCAGCTCCACTGGAACTCAAGTAGAAGGTTTTGCTTGCCGGGATGAGCTAAAGGAAAATCACTGGAGGACTTTAAGGAGGCAGCTTAGCCAAGAAAGTTATCAGCCTATCCTTCCTCACACAGTGGAATGGGAGATCTGGGCTCTGTCCTTACATTTCAAGGGCATGGGTGTTCTATTTCTTAAGAAAGGTTTTCTTGGGTTATAAAGCTTTCCAGACACTGGTGAAAGATTTACCTCTCAGAGGGACAGAAAAAGAGGCTTAATTACCTCCTTTCTAAAGTAAAAGCTCTAGAAAAGATTACAAATGCATCTAAAGTTTAGGTAAGCCAGGGGAAATTTAAACCTAGTCAGCAAGCACTCTGTCAGTAGTTAAGCTGCATTAGCTTGGCTATGTATTTGGATGAATAGGAGGAGGGAGTGTAGTGTTTCTAAAGATGGGTTGAAAGCAATGAGGATGTATATTTTATAGATGTGGTGTTGTCCCATCTCTTCCTGTATCGCTTTGTCGTCTTTACTAAGGATTATCTCTGACTGTTATCATCACTATTGAGATTCCCCTGGGTCTTCCTGTGATATATTCTGTCCTCTCTGCTCAGATTTTGTCACAGGGAGCTACTGAATTTTGAAGCTTCAGTTACTGAAGCTACCTAAATTGACAATTTTATACCCCAGACACTCATGTCTACCTTACAGGTTATTGTGAGAAATGATTCGGGAAACATATGCAAAAGCACACTGCACAGTGCCTGCATTCAGAAGAATTTCTATTTTATTGGTTCAATCTTTTAGACATTAATCCCAGCATTATTTTTACTCCTGTCTGATCTGCAGGGGTTCAGTGTCCCTGCTGACAGTGGAATCAGGGAGAAGTCCCAGCAGTACCAATTCCTCCCCTTGCCTAATCTAGATCCAGTCATGTGCACATTCCAGGTTTTTCTTACTACTGTCCACACAATTCAGCACTGAGCAGGCAAGGCCAGCTTGTCCCATCAGATGCAAAGCAGGGCCATCATTAGCAGCCACAGGTGCATGGAGGCTCAGTGGAATGCTCACACATGCCACACCTGAACAAACACTCCCAGAAATGCTGTGAATATTGCAACTTGGACAAAGTGAATGAAAGGGGGAAAAAAGGATAAAATAAAGTTGGAGAGAAGAACCTGCTTGCTGAAAGGGGCAGGGCCGAGGAGCGGGGGTTAAGGAAAGCCAAGTGGAGAAATGTAATAAGGATTTATTTTAAAATTAAATGCCAGGGGGAAAAATGGCTTTGTTTTGTTGTTTTGTTTTTCTGATCTCAAGGGTGAGAAATTAAAGCAGGAAGAAGCAGAGAAATCAGTACTTGATGACAGTTGCATTCAAGATGATAGGAGACAGGACATTTGGGTAGGAAAATGCTATGTATTCTAACATCGCTAAGTTTAAATTATTTTCCACTTTTTAGTTCCTGCTTCTAAACATATGCCAATAATGAAATAATCAACTCCCAGCTTACTGATTAAAGAGCAATTGATTACATTTGTCTCTTCTCTATATCCCAACTGTGTCTCCCTTCCATCTACCTATTCTCTTTAAGTCATCTGTCATTTCAAAGAAATATGTAACTCTACGTGGAAACTAAACCTTCAAACTTCCTTCATCCCCCAGTCCTTTGCTTATTCTAAAATTCTCTGTCCCAATAATTAGAGTCATTTCTTTTCACAGGCACTACCTAGTAAGTGTTCGGCAAAGAATATTTATAAGTCAAGTTGAATATGTGTAGCAACTCTATTATAAATATTTGACAAACTAGTACTATTATCTTGCACAATATGTACTATGAAGAATTTAATATATCTGAAATAAAAATGATAGAATAAAAAGAACAAATACTAAAAGCAGAAACCATTGTCACATTTCTTGCACTCACTCTGCCATGACAATAACTTTATGAATGTTTTATAATGAAATAAAGACTGAAAATGACCCAAATAAAATTTTAATTTTATCTCATTTTAAGTCCATTGAATTATTATTATGCCTACTCATTTAAAGGGATAAACTAGCACTTTGCATTATTCACAAAAGAATTACATTTGTGTGGACAGTATTGTACAATTATTCCAGAGACCTCTTCTGTGACACTCAAAGAGTTTCAAATGTACTCAACATAAACTGAGACTTAGAATGGGGATGAAACCACATAAGACTAAGCAATGATGACTCGGGAAGAATATTCATTACTGGAAGACACTGGGAATGTGTTTACTGAAGGATTGATCAGAAAGTCAAACGAGGCACTTTTCATTTGGAACTGATGTATTTCTCCCATCAAGTTTGTAAAGAACTTGGATCCAAATCACATATAATTCATGGATCATTGCTGCAATATTACATCAACACATACTTAGGGAGCCTTCAGTCCATGGATCGCTGCAGTGAAAGACTCTAATGTCCTCTCATCTATCAAGTAAATGCATATCATAACAGAACACTAATACAAGAGTTATTGATAAGTCATTCTACATTATATTTTTTAAAAAATACCTAAAATGCCCTTCAGATTATCAATAGAAGTAGCAGAAGTCAAAATCAGTTGTTAAAATTTTTAAGGAAGAAATTATAAAATGAAAGCATACTCCAAGCTCACTGTTTAGAAAACTATTTAACATTGGACTTTGCCTTAACTCTTTACAAAGCCCATTTAGATCTGCAGCTTTTCTTGGCCATTTACATGGGTCATTCTCTCGGCTTTCAGCAAATACCTATGAAGCAGATCTGGTAAATTAAGAAACTTCAAGTGACTGTATGTAGTAAACTGAAATTGATGTTCATCCACCCTCCCACAGGCAATGGTGATGTCAAAGTGTCTGCAGGTACATCATAATAATTAACAGAATTCAGGGGATATCTCATATTCGTATCAGATGTGATGTGCTTTCTAAAGCCCATAATGGTACATAACCACAGGGAAGCATTGGCCAAATGAAAATCAACAGGCATTCTACAACATTCTGTCACATTACACTTAAAATGACAAGAAGGGCAGAGTGACTAGCACCATTCTATGATTTGTGTAATGTGAGCAGGAAGAGTTAGAGAAATATTACAAAATATACATGAACCAGAATCCTATGATAAGAGAAAATGTTTTATTGATCACTGCCCAGCTTTTCTTTTCCAGATGTGGGAATCCTAATGTTTACTATTCTCCAAGTTTTGGATTTTTTTTAAACCATGAGTTAATTATAATGACTTGTTATTTGTTACTGCTCTAGCTTCATTCAAAGTAATTTCGAATTGTGGGTTTCAGAGATAAGAACAAGAACCGAGTAACTTTCTAAATAAAATCTATGAAACTGCTGACGTGGACAACTCAAGCCAAGGAGATACCCACTGTGATTTTACGAGCCCCTGTACATTCCCACCATACCCAAAGAGAAGAACCTCTCTCAGCACACTGCTCTAGCAGATCCTTGAAACCACCCAGAGAACCATTTTAAGCCCCATGTTTCTTCTTTGAATGACTAGCAAATGCCCTATTATTTGACCTTGCCCTTTTCAAACCAGTTGAAAGGCTACTGTACTGAGTAGGTTATCTCTGAAGGTATGTTATTTAGTAATCATCTAAAATTGCTGAACTTTCTCGGTGCTTTGAAGACAGCTAGCTGCATGGCTGTCTTGGCACAGAAGAAATTATCCCTTGTTTTGATAACTTAGTCTCTTTTAATAATCACTACATGTTTCTGGTAATACTTATTCACTTACTGACAATGCATGCAGAAGAATATTGCTAAACTCAGCCATTTATAAAAAAGCTATATTATTCTCATGTTCCATCTTAGACTTCTGTTAATTCAGAAGGCTCTTATCTTGACCTTTTTTACTATATATTCTGCAGTACAGTGTTCTATAAAGGAGAAAAGAGCCTATTTTTTAAATCTCTCAACTTCTGATTCACAAAACTCTTATAGTATTACATACCAAGCAATAGGAAGATTATTTAAAAAGAAAATACCACATCAAAATGTTACTTTTTCCTATGTGTGCAGTTAGAAGAATGAGATTTTCCTTTTCTTATCTGTCTGTAACTATTTGAATGTCCCCCAAATTTAAGAGAGGCAGGGGACATGAAATGAGAAAAAGATGTTTCAACAAGAGTGGATATAAAATTTCCACAGGTAGAAGGAAACCATAACAAGTTACTTAAAATTCATTAATTCATTCTTTGAATGCTTAGATTAATTGCATCAAAATTAGTGTTTGCCTCTGGAACAACTAGGTGGTGATAAATTTATTAAATGTCTTTTATCCTGGCAAATCCTAAATTGCCAAATGTTGCTTTGTTTATGTGTGTAAATATATGCAAAGTAATTCCTATTTTGCTTTGAAATATTCAACTTTATCACTAAAATTGCCCATCAGCCTCAAAAGAGACAAGGCAGTAATTTGTTAATGGTTAGAAGTGGAGCCCTGGGAAGTTTGATTACCCTGGCTAAAGGCAATGGGGATTTCCTGTATGTAGATTATGCAGATAATACACAGGATAAGGGTAATTCACACAGTTCTCTAAGTTATATCTTGCCTCCTCTAATTACTAGGTTTAAAATATTCTATCTGGAAGTAATGACAGAAGCCAATTTTTAAATTGCCCCACTGTCCTAGTTAGAGTCACTGTTGCTGTGGTGAAACACCAAGACCAAAAGCAACATAGGCAGGAAAGGGTTTATGTGGCTGATGCTTCCATATCACTGGCCATTATTGAAGGAAGTCAAAACAGGAATTCAAACAGGGCAGGAACCTGGAGGCAGGAGATGATGCAAAAGCTATAGAAGGGTGCCTTTTACTGGCTCGCTCCTCATGATTTATTCAACCTGCTTTCTTATAGAACCCAGGACCACCAGCCCATAGATGACCCCATCTACAATGGACTGGATCTTTCCCACCAATCACTAAATAAGAAAATTACCTATAGGCTTGCCTATGGCCTGATCTTGAGGAGGCATTATTAAATGAATTTAGCTTGTGCCAAGTTGAAATAAAACTATCCAGACACCCACATTAAAATTACAGGCCCAAACCTTAGTAAATAAAGACAGAGGCCATGTGCTATAAGATCAAGCATTTTGTCCAATAAAATCTCCAGGACTCTTGTACCTGTGTATCTTTGAAAGGTTGTTCTAAGAATAAGCCTTGTGAACTTCATGACTGCTTCACTTAAAATGTTGTCTCTGCTGGTTACATTTGCACAGCATTCAGCAAACTATCTGAAAGGAGGAAATACATATTTTGGCTCACAGTTTTAGAAGGCTTAGTCCATGGTTGCTGGTCTCTATGGGATCGGAAAGAACGTCAGAGTACCAGGGGTAGGAGGCAAAGAAGCTTTTTCATTTCATAAGAGTCAGACAGGAAGGACAGAAGAGGCAGGAAGAAACCAGGACCAGATATTCCCTTGCTGTGGGATAATGCTTTTGTACACTGGTTTAATTAAATGCTAATTGGCCAATAGCCAGGCAGGAAGTATAGGAGGGAAAGGCAGACAAGGAGAATTCTGGGAAGAGGAGGGCTGAGTCTGGAGATGCCAGTCTGCTGTCCAGGAAGCAGCATGTAATGACGCACAGGAAAAGCCACAAGACATGTGGCAACATATAGATTAACAGAAATGGGCTGAGTTTAAATGTAAGATCCAGTCAATGGTAGGCCTGAGCTAATGGCCGAGCAGTTTTAATTAATATAATCCTCTGTATGTTTACTTGGGTCTGAGTGATTGTGGACCAGGCAGGGCACAGGAAAACTCCAGGTACACTCCCTTCAACAATACTCCCATACCCTAGTTGCCAAAAAGTTCATGTTCAACACACAGGGCAAAACGGATTCAGTTCATCTTCATGAGTCCTCATAGTTTAAACAATTCCAGCACTCTTTAAATATCTGAACTCCACAACTCTCCAGACACTCACAGCAACTCAGCTGTGAGATCTTATTAAATTCAATAAACAAGTTTCATACTTCCAATAAACAGTAGCACAGAGGATTCAGTCTCACTTGAAAAGGTAGGAGTAGCAAAACAGCAAACAAGGAAGGAGTGTGTCAAAGCAAGACCCAAACACGGAAGGACAAACATTTAAACATTCTAGCTACAGGTGCAGCTTCCAAGGCACATGGTGGCATGTTGTGAGCTCCACAGGGTTTGGGCAGAGCTGCTGCTATGGCCTTGCTATTATTGGTCACTGTATGCAGCTGGCTCTGCTTGTTTGATCATAGCCTTCCTTAGCAAATGTTCCGTGTTTTGAGAATAACCAACGGTGGAGTGTCTTCAGTGCCACTAAAGCTTGACCTTCATAGCTTCACACATCACTAAGTGGCTTTCCGCAGTGCTTCTGACCGACCCTATTGCACATTGCCTGGCCTAATAGGCATTCCTTTGAAATCTTGGTGGGACCAAAATTCTTACATTCTCCAAGTCTAAATAGTAATGAGTATAAGATGAATGAATCCAATCTTTCCACCAGCTGTCAACCCTTGGAACATGACCACCACAGGTTCTGAGTTCATAGGATGATATTATGGTGAAATAAATCTTGGGGAAACAACTTTCTACATGGCCCCTTCCTAGTAGAGCACCCCTGTGGGGTGTTTACCCACCAATTCCACAGCTCCCCAGAGTTTTCTTGAGTGTGATCAGCAGGAAATATTAGATAGAAGGATTTATTGCTGAGAATCTTGTGGAGATAAACAGATAGAAAATAAAGGATAGCCTCGAGAGGGCCTGGAACCTTTTCCAACCGGGCCCTGACTGTCTCTACCCCAGGGTTTTTATAGAGACGCCAAGGGGTGGAGCAAAAGACCTCCTCCCCCATCACAGCCAAGTGCAGACCATCTCAGACACCTGCACTCAGGCCCATGGTCCTGATCATCCTCTATTCGGACCTGCTGGGTAAAGCCACAAGGAACCCGAGAATGGACTCCCACACACCCCTTTCTCCCATTTCTCCAAGAAAATCTTTAAGAGGAATTTATTCACTTTTACTCTTTGGCTGCTATAGGAAGTCTTGCTGACTCAAGAAGTGGCCTCAAAGCCTTTATTTCTTGTCCGGGTGCAAAGTACTTGATTTCAAGTGCATTTAGCCCCTGAGCCACTCTCAGGACAGGATTTTAACCACATCCCAAGCTTATAGATGCTTCCATAATAGGACAAAAATACGTGTTTAACACAATAAGAATTCAGCTACACTCCCTTCTTTAGGCTCTAATAGTTCTATGAACAGCACTGCTGGTGTGACTTTGTAACTTCATACTGCAGACCAGGCCAGGGAATTATTGCACACATACTTTTCACCTGCATCATTTCTTTCACTAATCTAAATCTTTATTATTGAGGTCTCTTATAATTTAGGTCAATTCTCCCTCACTAACTACTGAAATGAATGATTAGTTCTAAATCTCAGAAAATCCATTTGTTGCAATCCTATCGGCTTTCTACTGTCTGGGCTTTGGTGACTTTGTGAAAAATGGCTGTTTGATCCAAAATTGTGCTCTATTTCTAGGTAATGGACTATGTCAACTTCCATTTCTTATAAAATTTGTAGCGAATAGTCCAGCTTTCCAAGACATTTCTTATATTCTTATTTGCTTGCTCCTTCCCACCACACACTTTAACACAACCGATGTCCCAATCTTTACTCATATCTCTTGACTTCGGCTACTGGCTTTTCAATTTCTGTGTGCTTCCTTTATGCTGCACAGATATTTGCCAGAGCACAGTACATTTTGTTTCCCACTCACATAACTATGAAAGAAGAAAGGGCACCTATTTGTTGAGGCCTTCTCAGCCACATGACTTTGGCTGTCTCTCCCTGGCTTTCAGTTCTATTTGGTGTTTGAGAATGATACAGGAAAAAATTATCCTCCATTTTCCCTTGTCTTTTCTTTGCTGCTAGGAGTTTTAAAAACTGAAATGCAATTATAAATTTTCCAAGAGAAGTCAAATTAAAATTCCTATTGTTATCATTATATTGGTGTAATTGTATTTAACTTTAAAATGCACAAATATATAAAATAACTTAATTAATCATGCAAAAGTTATGATATTTCTACCCCTGGGAGAATTTGTAGAGAACAAATTAGTTTGGAAGCATCTCTCAATGAGGAGGCTTTAGATGATTCATACCTAATATGCCAAGTTTCCAAGTTTTCATTCAGAAATAAAACTCAACAAACTTTTACTTTATTTCTTTAATTTATTAACATTTGTTTTATTTAGCTATTTAATGTTTGTGTGCGAAAATGTAGATATTTGTGTGAATGTAGACATGCAAGTGTGGCAGTGAATTGTGAAGATCAGAGGATAATTTTCATCAGCTGGGTCCCATCTTCCATCTTGTTTTTAAGGCATAATCATTCTTGTTTCTACCTCTTGGCAGGGTACTCTAGGCCAGCCAACTTTTCTCTCTCTGCCTTCCATCTTCGACAGGAGTGCTGAGATTACATATGTGAGTCTCTGCATCTTCCTTTTTGTGATTTCCAGAGATCAAATTCAGGATCAGGCATATACAAGATATACATATTTTACTATAACTTAAATAACACATAGTTGGAGAAATATTCCCTTTTATTTATTATTCACAAATATTCTGAATACTATATCCATTGTATGGATTGATCGATTAAAATTTTAAATTTCCATCATTTTTCCTAAGTGAGTGAGAATCAAAACAGAATAATTGTCCCCTTAGAGGACTAGATCCATATCTTGATGTCATTGCAGCACTATGGCCTCTAGGGATTTTATCTTAACTTTTAGGAAATAAAGGCCGGATCAGGGAGATGATTTGATGAGTAAAAGTATTTGCCCTGAAGAAACAATTGTTGTGCCTAATATGTCACTTTAGCTAGGAAATCTCCTGTGGAAAACACAAAAATAAAGAATTAAAAAGAGTAAAATTTCTTGTGGCACTGCTTTTTGTGGAATATTATTTTAATTATGTAGAGATGTGTTACAGTTGTTTATGCTGTGGAATATCACTTTAACTGTGTAAAGGTGTGTTACATTTGTTTACGCTGCATTTGTTTAATGACATAAAGATGTATGATTAATTATGTAAAGATGTGTTGCACTTGTTTCCCCTTGCCTGCCTAAGGCACCTGACTGGTCTAATAAAGAGCTGAACAGCCAATAGATAGGCAAAGAAAGGACAGGTGGGCTGTTGGGCAGAGAAAATAAATAGGAGGAGGAATTTGAAGGGTGAGAGAAGAAGATAGGGGGAAAAGGAGACACCTGTGGATAGAAGCCAGGCAGCTACGAGCCAGACACAAAAACATGAAAATTAAAATATATAGAGGAAATAAAGGTTAAAAAAATCCCTAGGCAAAAGGTAGATAAAGAGGAACAGGCTAATCTAAGAGAGCTAGCCAGAAATGAGCCTAAGCTTGACTGAGCATTCAAAACTAATAGTAAGTCTCCATGTCATGATTTGGGAGCTGGTTGGTGGCCTGAAAGAAAGCCTGCTACAACTGATGACCTAACAATTTAGATACTTAAGTTCAAGGGCTATTTAAGAATGTAAAACATCAGTGTTTTATCTGAAGCAAAGAATTAAAGTCCCCAGATCCAAACCGAATCAAAGTGGAGTCAGCAAATAAATAAAAACATCTTGTTGAGATTTCAAAGATAAGACATAAAGAAAAGAAATCATTCATAAGTTATTTAATAGCTAATATAAAATATTTCATTTATTCCTGGGTATAATTTATGAAATAGGTACAATTCTCATTAAGGGCAAGAAAAGAGAACCCTAATTTATACAAATGATATAGCAGTAAAACTTGGAGAAATATTGAATTTTTAATGAACACAAGTCAACTTGGTGTGACTCTATAGTCAACATTGCTGGATCTGGGCTCACCTAGCGGCACACATTCCTGAGCATGCTTCCAGGGAACTTTAACTGAAGGAAGAGTCATCTTAAATGTGTATGGCACTATCAAGCCTGTGGCTTGAGTCTCAATATGAGGAAAAGATGAAAAGGGAGCAACCTAGCTGAGACAAAGAATTCATTTATCTCTGGTTCATGACCATGGACAATGTCTCATGTTCTTGCATACCAGAGACCAGCAATTCTCAACCTGTGGGTCACAGCCCTTTCGGGGATCACATACCAGATATCCTACTTATCAGACATTTACATTATGATTCCTAACATTAGCAAAATTACAGTTATGAAGTAGCAAGGGAATAATTTTATGGTAGGGGTCGCCACAATGTGAGGAACTGTATTAAATGGTCACAGCATTAGGAAGGTTGAGAACCACTGCCATGTACCATATACCCTCAAACCATGAGTCAAATAAATCCCTTTCCTGAAATTGCTTATGTCAGGTATTTGTCACAGAAAAAGAGGAAAATAATCAATATATTTAGCAAGCTACAGTGATGTCATGACAGTGCTAAGTATGATGAAATAAGACTTAAGTAAAGAGGTTGGATGTGCTACATCCAAATCAACATGTGGAAATATGTACAAACACTTAGTTCAGATCTTTAGAAGTGGACACAGGAAAAAGAAGTCAATAACGCTATAACAAATGATAAATAACACAAAGTACACCTGATGGAGGAATGTCTTTCTGTCTGCTGTGAATATGTGTTGCTCTGGTTGGTTGATAAATAAAGCTGTTTGACCTATGGCAAGGCAGCTTAGAGGCAGGGAAGAAATTCAAAGAGAGAGACAGGAAGAAGGTGGGGGATATGCCAGTGAGCCACCCAAGGAGCAGCATGTAATGGGACACAGGTAAAGCCATGGAACATGTGGTGATACATAGATTAATAGTTATGGGCTAATAATGATATAGAGCTAGCTAGCAAAAAGCTTGAGCCATGGCCATGCAGTTATAATTAATATAAGCCTCTGTGTGTTTACTTGGGAGACACGAGTGGGAGAGAGTTGTCCTGACCAAAAGCAGACCGGGACACAGGAAATCTTCCAGACTACATAGACTACATACACCTGACATGAAGCAGACTACAATGGGAACTAGGTCATTTTGAGTTCTTATACATTCTAATTGACTTTTGTAGTTTTGCTCTGTCATCCTTAAAATAATGAAAATTCTGTGACCTAAGAATAAAAATATATTTAAGTTTACTTAGCACCAAAAAAGAGCTATCTAAAAAAATAAAATTTTATTGATTTCAAGTGTACTTTTCAAACTCTGAAATTTAACATGTCATTTCTATTCCACGATTCTTCACAAAATAATGTATATGTTATACCACTGTTTTATAAATGATCTCAAATAATATACAGGCCCTTCCTATGTAATGTTTTTCACTTGTAAAATTCTATAATAGCAATAGACAATGTGTTTTTTTTTTTCATACAGAGATTATCAGCCTAGAGCAAGGACAAGCATAACCATCTGAAACTTGCTTGGATGCTTAGATTAGCTCTGCTTCCATTTTTATTCTAGTGGGGGAAAAAGTCTTATTTCAGGAGCTGTTTCTCCCCATCCTTTGCTTTTACATGCAGCTGCATGTTAATTGAGTTTTTAAGACCATTTCAGCCACAAACAGCCTTATTGGTAGTAACTAAGATGAGAAATAAAAATACTGAACTTTTTTGGTCTGGCTTTCCCCTCCCATACTGGGACAGTAGTAATTTGGCTTCAAGCCATCACTTTTATATAATATGCCAGTCTGCTTTGTCTACTATTGATCAATTAATAAAAAGGAGACCATGTAAAGATAAGAACAGGGAGATAGGTTGGTGAAATGACTCAGCTCATAAGGCTCCCTGCTAGCAAGTTTAATCTCATGAGTTTAATCCATACAGCCCACATGGTAGGAGAAAACTGACTTCTACACATTGTCCTCTGGCCTCCCAACGTATGCCCTGGCATGAGCTCCCCTTCACACATAAAAAACAAGTAAAAATGTAAAATAAAACAAAAATAAGGTGGTGTCTTTTCTTCTAGATGAAGTTAAAATCATTGTAGCAAAAAGCCAGGCAGTGGTGGTGCACACCTTTAATCCCAGCACTCTTGAGACAGAGGCAGGTGTATCTCTGTGAGTTCAAGACCAGCCTGGTCTATTGAGCAAGTTCCAGAACAGGCTCCAAAGCTACACAAAGAAGCCCTGTCTTAGAAAAAAATCATTGTAGCAGACTATATGTATATATATATGTCAATAATCTCAGATATTTGGGTTATAAATAAGGACAGAATTTTGCACAATGGTCAGTATTTCCTTGGGTCCTTCAGGCACTGTGTTAACCAAGACCTAGAAAGTGATATGATAGATGAGATTCTTGACTGTTGTTGGAATCTTAGATCGTCTTTTAATATAAAACTCAAAGCCAGATATCAGGGTGAAACTGAAAGATCAGAGAAGCAGAGCAAGCCACAGCCAACCTCACTTCACCAATTTCTCAGTGGATCCTGTTTCCTCAAATCCTCAGACTGAAAGCCTCTGAGTCCTGTAGTTCCTATTTACTCAGGCCTTATATATCTTTCTCTGCCCAACCATGTCACTTCCTGGGATTAAAGGCATGTGTGCTTCCCAGTACTGGCATTAAAGTTGTGTGCCACCACTCTCTGGCCTCTATGTCTAATCTAGTGGCTGGCTCTGTCCTCCAATCCCCAGGCAAGTTTATTAGGGTACATGACATATCACTACACTTGACCTTGTGGTCAAGTATTTTAAAACAACCTTTCCTAGCTGGAGTATAGGCTTGAGAATTCATTCTACTAGTAACCTCAGAAAGGGATGCAAACAAAACAAGACAAAACAGCAAACTCACGAAGCCAGCAATGGGATACTAGTGGAAACGAGAGTAACAAGCAGATGAAGGAGTAAATCTGGCTGATAATTACAATATTGGAACAAAGCAGAAAATAAAACAAACACCTATACCCACCCACTCATCCTCCTACCCATATGCACAAGAATGGGAGAGAGGAATAGAGAGCATCCCTAAGTCTACAGCACTTAAACCAAAAGTCACTGTTCTGTTCATTACATGAGGAATCCGAGTAATTAACCCCAGTCATTTAAATAAGTGGATGTTAAAACAGAAGAATTCCGTGACAGGATTAAAGAAAGGGGAGATCACAAGCATTGGCACCTCCCACATTTGAAGCATACTTCTGAACAGCAAACACATAAATTGAACCTAAAGAACTGGGGAGGGAAATATTTGAAACGGTGAAAGAATTAGACAGAGACTCTGCGGGTTTCCTACTATCTGGTAACATGGACAGTGGCCCTCCTATGTTGAGGAGGCTTTAGTAGATACTCACATTTGCCACAGACCCTCCCTAAAAAATGTCCAATCAAGATGGAAAGTTCAGTAATATGAGCAGATTATTTAATGGTCTGATACAACAGAAAGTAACACTTTTTTAGTGGAAATTGATAGCACCAACAGTCTCTAATCAGGATTTCCAGGGGAAAAAATGAGTGGCAGATAATCAAATGAGCAGAAAAACGTGACCAGTCATTGTGCACATACAGAGAGAAATCAACAAATAGAAACAAAATTAAACAATGAGAACTAGACTCACCAGACAAGGAGTTAACAGGATATATTATAAGGAGGCTAATATAGTAAGCAAAAGGATTCCAATAGTGAGTATAATAAGAAATCTTAGCATAGAAGTGCAAAATATAAACCAAGTGGGCATTCTAGTGGAAAAACTATATTATATGATAAGAAGATTACCCTTTACAGATGTGGTGTGAATTTAACAAGAGAGGAAACTGGTCAATAGAATTTTTAAAAAAGATATTAAAAGAAGAGTTTAAGCTGGAGTACTGAAATCAAAAAACTGAATAATATGTTTTAGCTTTTCTATGATCTGTTGAGTGGTATGCAACAGTTTTATATAAAGAATTAAAGTCTTAGAAAAAAGAAAGAGAAGGAAAATCGGATAAAACTATACTTTAAAAAAAAACTGAAATTCCCCAAATCTTGGGAAAATATCAACTGGGCATATCCCTAAACTTAAATGACCTAAAACCTGTATTAGGAAAAACACAATAAGGTACCTTATTGTCTTGCTGCTTAAAACTCAAGTGATTTTGGTTTAAAATAATATTGAAAACAGGCAAATATAAAGAAATCTGCCTTCTCCCCCCCCACACACACACACATACACACACAGACACAAATGAATGTCAGAAGACTAATGAACGAAATACATCTTCTAAGTCCTTTAAAATATATCAACCCAGATTTACTTTTCATCAAAATTATAATTCAAAACTTAAAAATATATAGTTATTTTCAGAAGATTAAAAGTTGAGAGAATATATCACAATAAAAAATGAATAATGCAATGTGGAAAAGGAAGTCCAAAGGAGAGGCAAATAAACAAGTGAACTTAGAATCTACAGAAAGAAATCCTGCTGAAAATGCCAGTATAATTAAATATGAAAATCCAAATTATTCTTATGTTCTTGAAATGATATGGTTTTTTTTAAGAAAACATATAATGTCATGTGATAAACAATAGTCCAAAGGACAGTACTAAGAAATCAACTGTGACAAATTAAGGACACACATTTAACCCCTGGAGTAACCCCTAAGAAAAACTCAATAGTAGAAGATATGTGTAATATTAAAATGGATTGTTAAACTCCAGGGTTATATTGTTGCTGTTGCTGTTCTTGTTTGTTTTGTTTTATTTTGTATTTAACACAGAAAAAGTAAAGAACTCAAAATATAGCACCAGATGGGACAAATACTAATAGGCTTTAAGCCAAAGTAAATCAATAATGTGACAATGTAAACCCCTAAACATTCCAATAGAAAAATGTTGTTTAAAATTACTGTGGAGAAAGTGAATATGTTTTAGAAAATTAACATAAATATAAATTTACACTTAGTCTTGTCTTGGTTAGGGTTCCCATCGCTGTGATTAAAAAACCACCATGACCAAAAGCAACTTGGGGAAGAAAGGGTTTATTTTATCTTCTACTTTTAGGTAACCCTCAATCATTAAGAAAAGTCAAGACAGGAACCTAGAGGCAGAAACTGAAGCAGACACCATGGAGGAAGCATTGCGTATTGGCTTTCTCCTCATGGCTTGCTCAGTCTGTTTTCTTGTACAGGATCAATTGCCAGGGGTAGTACCACCCACAATGAGCTAGGCCCTCCCACATCAATTATCAATCAAGAGAATATGCTACACTTGCCCGTAGGTCAATCTTAGGAAGGCATTTTCTCTCAATTAAGATTTCTTCTTCCCAGATGACCCTACCTTGTGTCAAGTTGACATAAAACTAGTCAATAATGTTGCTCAAATTTCTAGAGGTCTTATAATAAAAACCCAGAGCCTGATATTGAAGTAAATCTTGAAAGATCAGAGAGACAAAAGAACAAGCCACTGCCACATGTTACCTTTAGGACTTCTCATCCTGAAAAATTCTCTAGTTCCTATCTCCTTGTGCCTTAGTACAGATGTTTACTAGTCTTTTAATCTCTGAAATAGCATTGGCTATTGCTAGTATCAAGTAACAAACAGAAAATCTTAACTAAGTTCAAAGAAAAAATGACTTAAGTTTAAAGAATTCTCTATTTTCTTTGAAAAGAAATGACCCAAGAGTGTGTATATGTAAAATATGATTCCTCCAGATAACCAAACTCCAACATTTTCCTAACATCTCACCAATGAAAGGTTTTCAGTTATTAGCAATATGTTTACAGTAAAACCCAAGAGTTACAGCAATGCTTTTCTAGGAATGTGCTACTTTGGTAATGTATAAATACACAAAGGCAATATGTATTCAGGGCCAAAGGGTGATTTATGAAGAACCCATGGATTAAAATTAAACAGTAAGCTGCAAAAAATCATTTCACACTGGTGAAATAATAGACTCAATCACCATTTGAAAACTACACAAACTTGTAATGTCTATGGCTATGAGTGACTTCAGCTGAGTGTTAACATTTTGCAAGTTGCTGTGTAAAGACTGATTCACCACATTAGAGGTTGATTCTCATACTGAAGAGAGGATTGTGTTCAAAGCTGATAAATGAGGTAAAACCCACGCATGTTCTATTCATAAGGCATTTCTAACATGTAAATACTAAACCCAAGCACTGAAATGGTTAAAGATGGTAAATTCACCAGGAAGACACCATACTTAACTCTGTAGACACAAATTTAAAAAGCTTCAAAACCTAGGAGGTGGGAGTGATAGAAATAATGGTACCAAGACCGAAATCCACTACAAGCCCTTCTCCCATTAACTGCTAGGAAAGTTGGTGATGAATTGTCTCTGGTGCTTTTGGGCCCATCTTAACTCAACCACTTCTTTTTAATTAAGGAATTTTTTAATTCATTTTATGTACCAATCACAGATCCCCCTCCTCCCTCCTCCTGCAACTCCTGCCTCCCCCTCCCCATCCCATCAACCACTTCTTTAACGGTTGTGCATTTAAATCCAGAATATTTATGAGTTTGGGGAAAATAAACTTAGCCCATAATAAGAACTAATCAGTCAATTTAGAAATGGTCAAGGGTAATGATAAGATTAAATTGTAATTTTATACAATAGCAGAAAAATTAGAAAATTAAATTGAAAAACAATGCATTTACTTTATATTAGCAGTCTGTCCCTTTAAATAAATGTTTAAAAAGAAAAACATGTTTACTTCCACAAATGTGCTTGCTCTCTCTCTCTCGTCTATCTAAGTAAATGTTTTTAAAAAGAAAAATATGTCTACTTTATATTAGCATTAAAAGTGGACCACACAAAAGTTAACTAAACATGAGCAATATGAAAATTTAAAATAATGAATTACTCAAGCAACAGAAATGAGTCTTAAAAACATGATGATGTAATATGTAGGCAACAAATGAATAAACATAGTAGTGTACAAGAAATTCAAGAGCAGGGAAAAATTCCATGGTAAAAAACAAGGGTAGTCTTTGCCTACATATGGAGATTGGCCGGAAGCAGCGTGAGGCAGTGTTCTAGGATCTGTATATTTTATACCTTGCCTTTGTGATTATTAGGACAGATATATCCTCTGTAAGATACTTAAGATCGGGGCTGGAGAGATTGCTCGGCGGTTAAGACCACTGGCTGCTCTTCCAGATGATCTGAGTTCAATTTCCAGCACCCAAGTGGCAGTTCACAGCTGTTTGTAACTCCAGCTCTAAAGGTCTGACACCCTCACGCAAACACCAATGCACATAAAACGAAAATAAACTAATCATTTTTTTTTAAAGATCCTTAAGATCTGTGTGCCTATCACAGACAGATTTCACTTCAGATATGTTGGGGGTTTAGATATGTGCAGAATGTTGGAGTGACATCAGTACCCTTTTCCAGGAAATGGTATACTAGGGAAATTAAACAAGCTTTGAAGTCAGACATAAACCCAGATCTGCCACCTACTGGCTATGTAGCATGATATGCCAATTCTTGAACATCATGCTTGAACCTAGGCTTTCCTAAGCACACCTATGCACAAAACTGGGAGAGGTAAGCTTAATAATATGTGAAAAGACTTAGAAGAGGGACCAGCACACAATACGAGCTGAAAAGTTATTTTTAAAAAAAACTACTGTAGCTAAAATATGATAGTCTTTTGAAAGAAAATGATAGCTTCACATGTGGAGATAACTGTCTTCTACTCAGTGACATAAAACAATATATAGTATGTGTCTATCTACTAAATACAGAAGAGGATGGAGAAGAAGAGAGGGTGAATATCTAACAGACCAGATGAGATTAGCTTCTGCGGCTGCAGTTAAGGTAGAATGCTCACATTAGCATAATTGAAGGAGACACAAGGAATTCAGTGCTGTGTCTGGGAGCTATTGAAAGGATTAAATAAGCTGCAGCAGAAAAAAATTATCTGGATTGGTGTCTTGTATGCAATAAACCCTCAACAAGTAGTCAGAATTAATTTATTCACATTCACACCCCAAAATTTCCAAAGCATAAATGCTAATAAACATAACAAGCAATTTTAAAGAATTTTATCTCATTCAGAAAATATACCATCAATACTATCCCTAATAGCTCACTCTAATTGACTGTCACTCATTTTATCACAGAATACATCTTCCTAGAAAATTAATTATTTTATGTAGTGGCCTTTAAAATGTATCCCAGAGTACAAATTCAATATCTGAATAAAAGATGTTTGTCTTTACTGTTTACTGTTATATTTATTTCACTTTAATTTACTCCCCAAATGAAACCCACGAGTATGTTAATTGTTCCTTCTGCTCTTCCAATTCATTATCCTCTGTTTATCTAGTTCATGGCAGTGTTCAGGTCTCAGCCAGTTTTAATTAGCTTCTGCATTTTTAAACCACTGAAAAGTTTGTCAAATAGCTATATTGAATATATTTTGAAGGCTGTAATATAATTATAATTCTGCCAACTCAGGAATTTTCCTCTTAATCTTGTTGCTTTTTTTTTTAAGAGTTGCTTTGGTGTAAATTTCAGTGTTTCTTTTTTTTTTTTTTTTTTTTCACTCCTAGCAGAATGATTACTTATAAGTTTCTTCTCTTTCCTTGGTCAGTTTCTGATTATTTGTCAAATAAGTTTTTAGACTCTGAATTCCTTGAAATTTTTATTTATGATATTGATTGAGGTTCTTTTGTGGCTTCCATATTTTAATTGTACCTATTCTAATAATTAATAGAGCCTTGCCAAACTGAGGGAAGTTTTTCTCTCTCCTTTAATTAGAACATAGTTTTTCTGGGTACAGTGATTGAGATTGGCACCCATGGTCCTTTAGAAACACATCTAGGCGACCTGTTTGTTCTATACCTTGCCTGTGTGGTCATTAGGACAGAAAAAATCCTCTGTAAGATCTTTAAGATCGGAGCTGGAGATACAGCGCAGCAGTTGTTTACATTCCTCCAAGTTCTCTGGCTTTTAACGTTTCCACTGAGAAAGCAGCTTCTCTTGTGGGTTTTCCTTTATATATAACTTCTAGCTTGCAATTGCCTCTCATTGTTCTGTATAGTTAGTGTTTTAACTATGATGCACTATGGAGATTTTCTTTTCTGGTCCTGGCTGTTTGGTGTTTCATGTCTGTATGGGTGTTGTCTTTCCTTAGTTTGGGTGGTTTTCTTTTTTAATTTTGTTGAAGATGTGGTCTATGCCGTGGACCTGGGTTTCTCCTTTGTCTATGCCTATAATCTTAAGATATATTCTTTTCATGATATCCCATAATTCCTCATGTTCCTTTCACGTGTTTTAGTTTTTTCCATATTCTTTGCTTCAGTGGTCCAGTTCCTTTACTTATGTTCAAGTCCTGATACTCAACCTTCTACTTGATCCATTCTGCTTATAAGGCTTTCCTTCTGGGTTTCCTAATTAGTTTATTGAGTTTTTCAACTCCACCTTTGTTTCAGCTTGAGTTATTTTCAATATTTCTACCTCTTCAACAAATTCGGTTTTCAAATCCTGTACAATTTTCATCATTTTATTGTTATATATTTATGTTTACTTTGACATTACTCAGGAGTTTGCTGACATTCTCTGTAAGTTTGCTGTGCTTTTGTCTTCTTCAAATGCATTGAAATCTTTGGAGATGAATATAATTGTTCTCTTAAATTCTGTATCCTGAGGTTTATCTGATTATTCACACTCAAGAACATTTCTAAAGGACTAGTGGGTCAGGGTGCATACTGTGTTGGCCTTTCCCATTATTTGCACTTTTTATGTAATCCGGGCATATGATCTTCTCATGTTGATTATGGGTCTGATATGTGACTTTAGATGGCCTAGCCTGGGTCAGCACAGGAACTGTGCAACCTGAGCTAGGCCTACGAGTGTCGGGATGAAACTGGACATGAAGTTCTGGGAAGCTCACCCGGCAAAGTTAGTACAGGAACTGTGTGTCCTAGGCTAAGTCTGGAAAAGTTTAAACGTAAACGCTAAACTGATCTACACCACTGCTCCAAGGCTTAAGGGATAATACAGAGGAAAGGGTAGGAAGAATGTAAGAACTAAAGGAAGGAGAGTGAGTGGCAGGGAACCTCGACTTCTGAGCATGGCCTGAAATCACAGCAGCTGGGACTACTACATGCATAAGACCTGCACAAAACTGAGCTTCCTAAATATCCTGTCATTGACATGGTAGAAGCTCATGGGACCCAAACCATGAGGATTTTTGCATAGTTGATTGTTTATAAGGAGTTATAGAGAAATCTTCTTCAGTAATGCAGCCACTCATAAGACACTAGTCTCTTGTAAATAAATCCTCACTCACACTTCTATAAGCAATTCTAATGAAACTCATTGGGCCAAAAAAGGGGAGAAGACATACAGGTAGGAAAAGAGCTAGCTGTGAAAAGGTTAGGTTCAGCCTAAGTGGAGGGAAGACAAGAAATTGGTAAATATAATAGAAATATACTGTGTACATACATGAAAATGTCATAACTAATGTATGCTAATGAAACATCAAAAAATTTTAAATGTTCTTTCATATACTAAAGACTGATTCTGAAATGAATATATAAATAGGTGCAAACAAAACTGGTCAATATCAACAAAGCAATAATCAATTTTATTTTATTAGACATTGATTTGTCTTTTATATACTTAAGTCATTTTGCCTTATTATCAAGTGATTTTCTAACAGCTCACAAGGAAAAAAAAAGAGAGGGAGAAAGAGAAAGAAATAAAGAAGGAGAGAAAGAAAGAAAGAGAGAAACAAACAAACAAACAAACAAAGAAACAAAGATAGAAAGAAACAAACAAAGAAAGAAAGAAACCTGGGTTTATAGTGGTTTGAGAATGTCCTCCATAGGCTCATGCATTTGAACACTTGTCCCAGTTTGGGTGAGGATTAGGAGCTGTGGTCTTGTTGGAGAAAGTACACCATTGGAAGTACACCATTGGAGGGGGGCTTTGAGTGTTTAAAGACTCCTGCTATTTCCAGTTGTTCTCTCTGCTTTGTGTTAGTAACTGAGATATGAGCCCTCAGCTTCCTGTTCCTCCCACCATGCCTACTGCCTGCTGTTTGCTACCATGACTCCCTTCCATGACAGACTCTGACCTTCGGGACCCAAAGCTCAAATAAACTATTTATTCCATAAGTTGCCTTGTTCATGGTGTTTTAATCACAACAATAGAAAAATAACTGATACAAGCTTGTACCAACCATAAAACCTAATAATCTTTTCGCCCACTTCAAAATATTTTTTTAAATGTCCTAACACTAACAGAACTCCTTAAAACTTTTCTGAAATTCTTCTGACTCATTTCATGAGAAAAACTCATCTTTAGCTTACCAAGACTCTTGGTGGTAGTAGGATGACATTTGAGGGTTAGCAAGGTTACTGCATTTGTTGCAGGAGTGAAGTAATTTCCTGTATGTAAGAAAAAGGACAAGATTGGGGGAGATTCCATTAGGGACAAAAGCCAAGGTTTTCAGGGGAAAGTAGACGACATTGGGGGAGGAGGAAACTTAACAGCATGATGCTGAGCATAGACACAGGGGGCCCCTGGGGGTGTATGTGTCACATACATCAAGGAGCATGGCGACAATAGACAGCATGACCCCATGCAGAGCAGCATGTAGATATGGCAGCAACCAGCTTTGATATTTCTGTAACACCCAACATTTGGCAGAGTGAGTTTCAGCTCCTATAGGCTAGAAAGTGACTCTATTCAAAATTTCTCAACTTTGTAAAACCAGAGATTCTACATGAAGGATCCCAGCCTAAGCGTGCCTGCTCCTAACTTCTCATCTAACCCAGCACTGACTATTCAAGTGCTGGCTATCATTTGATTTGTAAAGTCAAAGCAACATAGCTTTTCTGAAGCACTAATGTGATATAAAGTTACTGGTTTCCACTAAAAATTTAGTTAATAGCACCCTGTTTCTCCCTATTCCCATGATGTCTCCATCTATCACAGTATCCCTTTCCTTGATCTTCCACTCTGCCCCTGTTCCAGCTCAAACATCCTGTTCCCTTATGTTCTCACGCCCCATCCTCTAACCTCCTTTGCCCTCCTCACCCCCAGTCTGCTCATGGAGATCTTATCTATTTCTCCTTCACAGGGCAATCCATGTATCCCTCTTAGGGTCTTCCCTCTTAGCTATCTTCTCTGGAGCTATAGGTTGTAGTCTGATTATCCTTTGCTTTACATCTAGTATCCACTTATGGAATCCACAAGGATGACCCCACCTTAGACTACTATCAACAGTGGAGAGAATGCCTGAAGTGGCCTACTCCAGTATTCAGATTGATGAATACCCTAAATATCATCATAAAGCCTTCATCCAGTAACTAATGGATGCAGATGCAGAGATCCACAGCCAAGCACCAGGCCAAGCTCCAGGAGTACAGTCAATGAGAGAGAAAAGGGATTCTATGAGCAAGGGACCTCAGACTCAAGATGAGGAAATGTACAGAGACAACCAAACTAGTGGGATCTCATGAACTGTTGACCAATAGCTATGGAGCCCCCATGGGACTGACTAGGCCCTCTGCATAGGTAGTTATTTAGCTTGAACTATTTAAGGGACAACTCTGGAAGTGGGATCAAGATCTGTCCCTGGTGCATGAGTGGGTTTTTTGGAGCCCAGTGCCTATGGTGGGACACCTTACACAGCCTTGGTAGAGGGGGAGGGTCTTGGACCTGCCTCAACTGAATATCCCAGACTTTGCTGACTCCCTACAGGAGGCCTTGCCTTGGAGGAGGTTGGAATGGGGGATGGGTTGGAGGGGAATGCTTGGGGGTAGGAGGAGGGAGGAGAGGGGGATCTGTGGTTGGTATCTAAAATGAATAAAAATTTTCTTAATAATAAAAAAGAAAAGAATAGTTAATAGCATAATTTAGTTAACACAGAACTACAAATGGCCAAAATGCAGAGAATTATTAGAAACTTCAAGGAAACTGTCTTCTGAATGCAGCAGGGCAGTTGCACATATAAACTCACAGTGGTTATAACAACATGCACAAGGGCTTTATAAGCTCAAACCAGACAAAACCCCGGCACAGAGAAGGGAAGTGGGTCTGAATTCCCACCCTGAGGCTCCACTGTCTTCTGGGAGAAGAAGAGCCAGTTGTGTTGTGCTGTGTTTTGTTTTGTTTGTTTGGTTTTAAAGGTATAGCTCCTGGCAGGTCAGCCACTACCCAATGGACATCCACAAATCCAAGAGTATGTGGACAACACAAAATGAACCTGATGGATTTGAAGAAGAGGATACAACGTTAGAAGGTGGGAAGGGGAAGTTCTGGGAGGGAGAAATTGTGAGAAAGGGTGGATATGACCAAAATGCATTGTACAAAAGTCTAAAGAAATAATGAAAATGCAAAATTAAGAGGTCAGAAATATGCTAGGAAATGTAAACATGCTGATAAATGAATGAGCTTCACCTACTAGTAATGTGGACTTTTAATAGTTATAAAGTTTCACTGAAAATATTTCACCTCTAGAGGAAAGAGTGTTTTTCCTGTATAGTGAATTATCAGCAAAATATAATCATCTCAAATAGTTATGACCTTCCTCACACCCATTTTATAACATGTCGAGTCATATGCCCATTCAGAAAGAGTTTGTCAGGTGTATGTGCCAGACAGTGTGCTGAGGATACAGCAAAGGACTGAGCAGGCAAAGTGAGGCTCACAGGAAGCTACGATCTCAGTAAGGAGAAAAAAAAGTGATGGACTGAAAGCAATGAAGAACACAAGGAATATGCATGTGCCAGGCAGTCGAAAATGGAATTTATTAAAGTAGTCTTGGAGGACTAAATTAAAAGAAAACAAATAAGTAGAATTTTTAATTTGTGGAAACAAGATACCATATGTGGATTACCAAGCAAAGATATTTTTTGCAGAATATATAAACAAAACAGAAGAGGTACCACACATATCTGGACTATTAAAGATAAGCTAAGAAGCTATTACAGCTGACAACAGCTACCAGAACAAAATTTGAGAAAGGTTACAGAGACACTGTCGTGGGAGAGGAGGAGTCAGGTAGTATAGGATATAATATGGACTCTGAATGAGAAGAAAGTCATCTCCTACAACATACAGTAGCAGTGGTTAATACCAAGTCCACCAGACACACAGCAGAGTGTACATTTATTGCATGTAAGTTTGGTAGTTATAAAATATTAACTTGCAGCATAAAATTTGCAAATGATTAAATAGTACTGTATGTTCAGTGGCTGTTAACTGAGAGCTAAATATCGGTAGTAAAACAGTATAAATAGTTGCTTATGTCTTGTATAAAAGTCTAGATAGGAAAAAAACAGAGTGTGAAATCATCCTATTGTATCAGGGTCTACATCCTCTTCTTACTTTTTTTCCATCTTCAGAATTTTTCTCTTGTCCAAATAAATCATGATATCATAGACACTGACATGAGCAAGGAAGAGGAAAGGGAAGTGGAAGGTTATGCCTTCCCTGGAATCAGGGTGTACGTTATCTTCTCTGCAACCCCAGGAGACTTGATTTCAGTTGCACTTAACTGAAAGGGACATGGGGACATTTAGTCTTAATTCTGGGTAGCCACATGTCAAGTTAAAATGAGGGCTTCTATTACTAAAGAAGAAAAATGATAATATGCATTTAAAGACAGCTTGTATTATCTTCTGTTTTAAGTGGAATAATATAACAATTTTACGTGAAAATATCTTGAGCATTCTTGAGGTCATTGTTATGTAAAGGAAGGGGTAACAGATGAAAGGTTATTAGAGAAGGAGGGTGCATCCTCTAATTAGCTACTTCCCTCTTCTTTTCTCTATGTTGTCATCTGCAATACTGGACTGAAAATACCAAACTGCATTTCAGCCAAAGATTCATCCTAAAACTTTTCAAAAGTCAGTTTTACCCAATGCATAGTAATTTCAAAATATCAAAGCCTGCAAAATGATACAAATATTCAATAGTGGAAATACCTGGCTTTGAGCCCAAAACAAACCAGATGTGTCGCTTAAAAGCCAATACCAACTGTCTTTATCTTTAGACATTTTTTTTCAAATATAAAAATCATTGTGACAATAAATTGTTTTATCTCTGTCCAGATGAAACTCTTGTGATTGTCTCACAGACAGGGCGCAATGACCTGACCTGGCTGAGTGCACCATGGGACAACTAGGTGATATGCAGAGCTCAGTTCTGATAACGTGTGGACAGAAACCAGCAATTAATTTTACTACAGCTGGTGAATAGAGTTGCCACATTTCCTTACAGAAAGCTTTTGACTACATGTCTTAGTTACTGTTCTATTGCTATGAAGAAACACCATGACCTTGGATGGCAGCTCTTATAAAGAAAACATTTCATTGTGCCTGCCTTACAGTTCAGAGGAAGCAAACCTGGTGCAGAGGGGTAAGTTGAGAGTTCTACATCGGCATCAGCACAGAGTAGGAAGAAGAGTGGCCCACGGCCTGGCTTGAGCATCTGAAACCCCAGAGCCCACCTCCAGTGACGCACTTCCTTCAACAAGACCACACCCACTCCAACAAATCCTAATAGGCCGCTCCGTGTGAGCCTACAGAAGGCCATTTTATTCAAACCACCACAATGCGCATGAACCATAGAACTCAAAAAGGAGGTTCCTTTGAGTTTCAAGTCACAGCAGATGCTGGGATGACTCTGCCATAGAGTCTTGTCAGAGGTTTTATTTCCCTCACTGAATTCACCTCTCCACAAAGCATCCTTGAGATTCTAGCATCTTGCCACCACAGCACTCGGGACAATGTTCATTCTCAAGACCAAAGTCAGCCTTGCCAAAAGCCCAGTTCCTTTTCTCCTCCTCATAAGGCAGTGAAGCCAAACCTGGAAACCGGAAGGAAAAACATCAGTCTGCATTTGCTGGCTGGAGTCTGTGTTCCCTGCAAAGCCCCGGGAGAAAAACAGCAACTAGCACACACACACACACACACACACACAAAAACCAAGATATTCTAGTCACTATTAATGCTATAACTCAATGCACTTTTACAGGAAAATAGGAGAACAAAAGAAGGGGGCTTATAAATTAAGAAGAAAAACAAAAACAACACCTCTCTATTATTAGGCGCTAACAGCTACACAACCGCACTCGTCTGATGCAATTACAGTAACATCGTGATTTTAATTTCAATAAGTTGCTTTTGAAATGCTGAGTGAGAAATATAGTTAATATAAATAATTAAAGCATACACAGTTGTGCATTATTCAAACACGGATGGCAACCATTGATGTTGCTTTACTGATGCTCTGTTTAAAAGTGAAGAACCAGATAACTAAATACACATACATGCCAGAGCCACAGCATCCAGTTCATCTGACAGAATAGGTTTCTGTCGATGTGGTTAGCAGCTGAGGTGCTGAATACGCAAAGCCATTTATTCCTTCCACTCTGCTTAATACAATGGGGTTTGAGTCAGTGGAATAAAGTTCTGGTGCTTTCCATCTTCTTCTGACTTTCCCCCCTTAAGTCAGGCTTTTGGTAACACAGGTTGAAAAGAAAAGAAAATGTCAGTGCACAGCAGAACCTTTCAGAGCCTCGAATTACTCACCTTTACTCTAGTTTACCTTTACTATGGATGCTTTTATAAAGTGGGAAATGGTTACTCCTTTAAAAATGTGTCTTCATAAACAACTTTGGGCAACAAAACTGTAAATAGAATTGTATTTAGCTACACAGAGAAACCCTGTCTCGAAAAACCAAAAAAAAAAAAAATTGTATTTAGCAAAATGGTCATTTACATTGGAATCCTAAAAATCCAAGCTCCACAATTTTGCTTAATAATCCATTGATCTGTGTAATATGTTTATACACGTGATAGATAATTGATGGACTATGATATCCTAGACAATGATTAAATGTTTTTCATCCAATTCAAGCCTGAGGTTTATTCTAAAACAGTCTCCACTTGGTGGAGAACATTGACTCTGATACAAAAACACTCAAGTTTGGAGCTAGGCTCTATTGACTTCTTGTTGTATTTGTGACTCAGTCCTCATCTATGAAATAAGGATATTAGGATGCACTGCATAGAGTAATCACAAAGGAAGATGGAATGAAATTACTCCTTTTCACTGAGTAGAGGGAGCTTAAGGTTCCACCAAGTTTTAAAAAAGGACAGAAAGCTGCCTTAAATCCCAGCCTTCAATAACTGTAGTGGGTTCCTGTAGTGTAAATCACAGTTGGAGCTCCATGTTAGTCACAGACCAGCCCTGATACAGTCAGTACTTAGCTTTAAAGACAATGAGTATGAGAGCAGCCAGAAGATAAAGGTACTTTCTCAAGTAATAGAGCAACTGAAGGAACAGCCTGAGTCTGACAATATGGTGGTCTGTGGAATTCACCACACACATATGCTCCTGAGTATGCCACAATCTAGAGCTCTGATGATGACAACTAGGAAGGAAGAACAGTGTCACAGAAAGGAAGTCATGAAGAAGATTGACATCAGTTTCCTCTGCCTCCTCTCACATCCATCATCGGTAATTTGATAAATAAGTTAGTATCTCTCCCTTGAACTTCTAACTAGGTGGCAAATCAAACATGCAGAGAAACATTGTATACTTTGCTCAAAGACTTCATAAGGAGGTGTGATGTGCAGTGAGTTCACAACTAGCTGACAAAGGAGAATTTTAAAAGTTAAATCTTATACAAGTACACTGAATGAATTCTCATAGACATTAAAATGCATAATATGCTCCAAAAATCACATTTAAGTATAACCATGGACTCCTGTAAAGGAATAATGAGGAAGAAGTGATAAACATGTGCCTCATGATGGAAGACTGGAGTTTTACACTCTAGAGTTAAGGCCTTCCTTTTATACCAACATGGAGGAAGCAATTCAGACTCTAGGAAACTATTCAGCCACAGGAATGAAAACAGAAGAGTGCATACAGTCAATATGTATCTTGACCTATATTTCACCTGTGGTAAATGGAAAGTGACATGGAGGGGAGAGACTGACATAGAAAGTCAGCTTAGTGAAACAGACCACCAGAATTATACACACATCAGGTCGTTTCAACAAAATAAATTATCACAAGAATGAATAGGTATTCTTAGTCCCAAACATAACCATAAACATAACTTTAAAATTAAGAAGAATAACAATAACAGTTTTTCAAAAAAAATATTTAAAAAGATTTTATTTGATATGAAATTCAAGAAAAGGAAATAAATGGCATAGCAGTTATAAAATAGCAAGGCATGTGTAGATTCACGTCACTCAACCAGAAATCCCACTGGGGATTAGTGAGCCATCATAAACCATCAAGTTCATGATTTTCTACCGTTACACTTATGGCTGGTTTAGCTAACACACACACACACACACACACACACACACACACACATCCTTATATACCTAAGTAGAACTAGCCACAAAGATCTCCAAAGCACCTGATGCTGATGAATGATTAGTATTGTTTCCTAGAGGTTCAACTCCACGCTGGCCCTTTTTTAGCTTCTCACTTGACTCTTCCTTCTTTTCAAACTGATAGTGAAGAAAAACATGGCAAATGAGCCATAGTTTCTGGCAAAGCACATTTAATATAAGGTCTGCCAAGTTCAAAACTGAAAATGCACCAGCTGTTTGCACAAAACATGTGCCAATGAATTCCTTCATGGCTGACAATATGTTTTTTCCTCTCCATTTCAACATCCCTGACCAACGTATTTATTTCAACAGCTGTCAGTTCAACCTCGAGTTGAAGGTTATGGGCACACACAATAAAGGCACTGCTCTCAAGAAGAAAGTCCAGTTGGGGGGAATCTACATGGGGATGGAAATGAGCATACCTGTGATGTGGGTAGATGAGACATATCATGTCCTGAATATTTGCAAATGTATCTCCCTCCTGTGGCAGAGCAGAGCTCACCAGGTCCAGCCACAGTCCTAGAACTGCAAGACACCACATCTTAAGGAGGCATGTGTTTCCCTGTTGCTGGCCATCTATGGCTGCCATGGCAACCGTGGAAGGGACAGTAGCAAACCCTGAGAATTTGTCTTGGACAGCATGATATTTCATACCAGCCTGGCAGCTGTGATGGGAACAGAGCCAAAGGCATTTGTGGAAGTTGTCCAGCAGGGACAATGGCCCCTTTCTAGAAAGGGAGCTGCCAGCATATGGAGAAAAATATCTGAGCCTCAAAATGTAAAGGAATTCCATTGTGATAACTGAAGTTAATAGAGCTGAAGGACATACCAGTGATTTAAAAAAAAAATCAGAGGAGTTGGAGGGCAAATAAAGAGCTTTTTTATCTTTGTCACTTAACCTTTAAAAGAAATAGATGAGAACAAAACACATGGGAACAAAATTATCTCAATACTCATAAAACTTATTGCAGCTTATTGTTTACATCTCACCCGAAATTAAACATTAGCATGGCTAGGCTACTGCAAGTCTTATTCACAGAAGTAGGTTGAAAAACAGAATGATAAAATCGTAAGCTCTGTGAGCAAACCTGATCTTAAAAGTGTGAAGAAGCCAGGCTATGCACATTAGGAATTAAATGCTACTAATAAATTACCCCTCCCTCACTCATGGCCAAGAGTAAACATAGGAAGAAAAAGAGTTTTGCCTTAACCCACTATAGACTTTTCTCCAGTATAGAACAGCATTAATTCTGTCCACTTTGGAGAAAATAATAGGGGTAAGGAATGCTATTAGATGAGCTGTAATAACGTTAAAATGAACAGTAGTAACCATTATTTATTGAATTTTTGTTGCCTGATAATGCTGTCACTTGTGTACAGTATTATCCCAGTTACTTTTCTATCACTGTGGTAAACATCATGACCAGAAGCAGCTTATGGGGAGAGTATAACACTTTATATTATACTTCGACATCACGGTCCATCACTGAAGCAAGTCAAGGCAGAAACTAAAAGCAGGAACCTAGAGGTGGGAACAGAAGCAGAAGCCATAGAGGAAGGCTGTTTCCTTCTTGTTTCCATGGCTTGCTCAGCCTGCTTTCTTATCAAACCCAGAACTGCCTGTCCAGGGGTGGTACCACCCACAATGGGCCGAGCCCTTCCACATCAATCACTTATTGAGAAGATATCCAAGAGACTTGAATACAGGCCTATCTAATGAAAGCATTTTTTTTTCAGCTAAGGTTCTTTCTTCCCATATGACTCTAGCATGTGTAGATTGATAAAGACTAGCCAGCACAAATATGTAATGTAATAGTCAACACAGCCATTCAAGATAGGCATCATTTAATAACTTCAGTTTTGCAAATGAGTGTATGGAATACGGGAAGTAGGTCTCTTACTGCCCGTTACACTATTATAAAGAACCAATGCCTGGTGTTGGCATTTCTGAACACTTACCTCCTCCGTTGTGTTGTCAACACCCCCAGCCAATGTTCTACCGGGAAAGCAAAGAGAAAGGAGTTAGAATGATAGTAAATTCAAGTTTCATATCACATTTGGGGCTGTGGTGAACGGACCAACAGCTGTTGGTCCAGACATTACCTATCCCTGTCATAGCTGGAGAGCTAAAAGCTAGCAAACAGATATATGGAACCTAAGCACAGCCACAGAAGATTTAGGAAAAGGAAGATGTTGACCTGTTGGTGACACCTTTGAAAGCTACAGCTGATTCCAAGAAGTCTGTGACGTAAAAGGATTTCAAGTGTGTAAGTCTCAGAATAAACAGATTAGACTCCAGTGGCTCTGGGTGGGCCTTTCCATTGTTCTGTTGTTCTGTATGCACAGAAAACTGCTAACTAAAATGCCAAAATTACAGACTGTAATATTGGTGTCTTTCTTGAATACACACCTTCTAAGATAGATAACATTCTAGGCTTAATATAGCACCCAAGCACCATTACGGAGGTGCCTCTGTGTGCCTGCTCATACACTAAATAGAAGAGATTAAGAGTTGTTTATAGAAAGAGCCCACTGGTCATTTAGGAACCAAAATGTGCAAATAAGCAATTAAGGGCATTGTCAACAGTGCTGTGGTAGAAGAAGCTACTCAGAGCTAGAGACACAGTAAGACTAAGCCACTAGGAAAAAGTCACGGGAGACTGCCTATAAAAGGTGACTTTATAGCTAGTTGTAAAAGAGCCCTCTTTTCGATCACAGGAAGAATGTACAAGCATCACAGCACTGGACAAGAAGTGGAAGAAAAAATGCACGTAAGTACAAATAGTCTATCTTTTTTTAACTTAAAAAAATAAACTATTTTTGAACACAAAGCACCCACGCATCTCCTTCTAACTAGAGCTGAAGACATACCTGTACTTTTAAAAACCCATCTACTGAAACTCGGAAAAGCTTTTACTGAGAAATATTTACCCACAAATATGTGGGCTGACATGGAAATTATAAGATGTGTCAGTAGGCATCTGAAGAAGAAACGAAAATCTTTAAATTGTGCTTTTATTGTTTTCAGTTATCTGAATTGAGCTGTTTACTTAACATTATTAGTCCTTACCAGTTGTCATGTGCTTCTCAAGGCATTGGGGATTTATTAGAGAATCATCCAAAAATATGATTTCACTCAGCTTACAGTCTTAAAGAAGGAGATAAAAATAAAACAAAAGGCAAAGGCACAGTGTAGTACTAGATGTGGCAAGAACTACAAGCTGAGAGGTATCGTCTCATACACAGCTAAAATGAAGTTACTTGGGAAAAAAAAACAACAGTGCTCTCAAGCAACAACTAGAAAATCCAGATGAAGCACAAAGTAAATAAAATATTCTTTGATTTGAGGATGGCTGCACCCAGATCACAGAGACAATGGCGCCACAGAGAACTGACAGAAAGTGTTGGCCATTTGTTATTGCACAGCAATTCCTGGAAGTCAAGCAGTGAGTTGCACATATCTTTTATGTATGAAGACAGGCCCTGGTTCTCTGGGTGTTTTGGTCCGAACAACAGGCACTAGAAAATTAGAATATTCTCACTATTGCCTGTATCATGTAGTTATTTTTTCCTCCAAATGGAAGCATTTCTGGTGGAGGGAGGTTCCTAAGACTCTGAGAGCTAATGAGACTTAGGACACTTGTGAAGCTCAGAAAGCTACAAGATTCACAAGGCTCTCCCCCCGTGTTCATGAAAGCTGCAAACAGTTGCTAGGGAGAAAACCCTCTGTAGCGGAACAATCTGCAAGTTGGGCAATGAACACCTAGGATTCAGATTCCATGCATCATTCTTCATGAGGGGGTGGGCTTTCCTGTGAGGTGACTGCCTTTGTATCAGTCATGTAAGTAGATATTCACCCACACTCCTGCCAGTTACCCCAGTGAACCCACTAGTCAGTGAGAAAAGATTTGGGAGGAATTATAACTCTGGTCTGTCATTGGGTGTAACGCTCTCTTTAGTCTATCACTGGTGTCCTATCTGAGGTGAACAGACATTCATTCACATCTTCCCAGGGAAGGTGACACAGCAGGCTATTGCTGTCCTTTGTGCCTGACTCAGAAGAGCCTTGGCTTCTGTTAAGCAGCAGAGAAGCAAACAGTGTTCTTTTGTCTCTAATGATACAAAAGACACACAAAAATTGAGACTGTGAATATATCTAGGACATAAAGATTCTCAATCCCAAAAAGGAGGGAGGTCCAAAAAAGTAGGTCAGATCCTGGTGGACTTCAGACTGCTGTGTCTGATTAAGCGATGGAGAATAAAAAGCTAAATAGGAATTAGTTGAAAAGCACAGTAAGAAAAAAAATACTATTCTATACAATGTGAAGAAACTCAGTGGGTAGAATGCTAGATTAGCATAACAAAGGGCCTGGTTGGATTCTCTTCACTCCCCTCACCTAAACAGTGAATGGCACACAGGCTTGTTATCCCTGCAGGATGATCGGGAGCTTGGTGCTGGGGCTGTAGTTCAGTGAGTAGACAGTCTTACTAAGACACCAGAGGACCTGGGTTTGAGTATGACCTGATCTCCACATTTTCATTTGAATCATTCTCCATTTAGTGAGGTTATCCAGATCCCCCCCCCCCAGTCTTGCTCAGATGCTTGGGCTATTTTAAGATCCCTTTCTGATAACCCCAGCATCCAGTTCATATTCAATACAATTCTGATTACTATTTTTTTTTATTTTTTGGTTTTGAGAGACAGGATTTCTCTATGTAGCTTTGGCACCTTTCCTGGAACTCACTCTGTAGCCCAGGCTACAGAGATCCGCCTGGCTCTGCCTCCTGAGTGCTGGGATTAAAGGCGTGTGTGCCACCACCGCCCGGCCTGATTACTATTTTTATTCTTCATGGTGTTCATATTTTAATATTGCTTTTTCTTCTCTAAGTACCTATATTTTAAATGGAACATGAATATCTTATGATGATGAGAACAATATTAGTACAACTTGTCTATGTGCTAGGGGACTGTGCACGGCTTTTTCCTGCTTATTCTGAAGACTTATGCTTGTTCAATGAGGAAGTTAGCTGATCTCACATCTCCCTTTGTTTGCTGCGGGTGCCCTCTGGCATTCCTCTGTTGGTGTCTTGGGCATCATGTGTTTCACAATGTTCCAGGTGATTTTTTTTTCTCAATGTCGCTCTCCCCAGTGTTTCACCTTCCTGCTGTTTGTTTGTTTGCTTGTTTTGCCTAAGGACAGCACTCCCTCAGTTCCCCTCTTCCATCCTTTCACGCCTGTCAGCTATCACAGGTCACTTGCTAGCCTAGTAGAACGGAATGGGAGGAGGATGACAGAAAGGCCATTGTAGTTATGGGTCTGCCTCAGCTGGAAGTGGGCATCGTCGTTTCAGTTCATGGGAACCATGTGACTTTTGCGGTGATCAGGCTATGCTCTAGACGCTCTGGCCGCAACATGCTGTCTGTCCCTCATCCATAGGCAGAGAATGTTATTTTCTTCATGTCTACAATTGCTTGACAGTGCCCTTCCTAGAGAAGCTTAAATGTTTCACTCCACAGAGAAGGTAAGAGAAGCGGTTGTAGATGCGGCTTTCTGTTTTCCCTTTCTACTATGCCTATCTTTGCCCATGCTATACAAATACTCTGGTCCTATTTTTCTCCTGAGCTCTCTTATAAGCATCTGGTGAAGTTGTGAATGGAAAGCAAGATACTTGCCTCCTCTTGCAGCTCTGTAATTCTGCATACTCATGTAGGAATCAAAGCCAGCTTTTAGTACTCTCTCAAAAAATTTAATTGAATTCTTCTGACGGGATTTTAGTGGGACTGGAGTCAACATCAGGAGAAAAAAATGCTACTTTCTCTTTTTCATGTGAATATCTTTCTTTATATTTTAATTTGGTTGGATGTCTCAATCCTGATGAGTCTAAGGACAACTGTGAATTTGCAGATTCTCTGTCTCTTTATTGAGAGGAAAGAAATGATGTTATTTTCAGCTTTTATGTCCCAGCTAGAAGCCAGAAGATAATTCTTTTACTTTTTGAGGGTTTTCTTTCACCACAAATATGTAAGTGTTAGAGGTGAGGAATATGGTACTTGGATTAATCATCCCACATGATATACAAATAGAACATCAGGTTACTCTTGTGGAATGGCAAATTCATGAAATCAGTGTCTATTCTGACATTAATTGTGTTACTATATAATAGAAGACTTTAAAATTAGACATTGTAAGATCATGTTTGTAGTGGTAATTGTTGGAGGAAGTTGTCTTTCACAGATTTCACCAAATTAGCTAAAGTAGTATGTAACATGAATTGCTAAATGGTCTTTTTATAAAAAACCTGGAGCCTGATATTGGGATGAATGCTAAAAGATCAGAGAAACAAAGGAACAAGCCACCTCTTACCTCTAGAACTTCTCAGCCTGAAAGGTTTTCCATAGCAGAAAGACCTCTAGCCAAAAGGGGTTCCAGATATTGGTGTTTCCCATATAATGTGAGGCAGGATCCAATTAGTTCACATAACAAGTTTAATTCTATTGCTTTTGGGATATTTGTTGTTAATCTCTCACAAAAAAATTACTGCAAATTTATCCTTCAGGAATTTTAATGCAAAGGAAAGATATCATATTGGAATGGATATTTCTACCAAATAAACAGAGTAAAAAATTAATAGCTTATGTGGAAAAGATCTCTGAGTTGATTTTTAAAAGGAAAATTGAGACTTTGTCAATTAGTAGGAATAGACCCAGCAGAGATTGTAGTACCTTTAACTAATGATGAAATTGACAAATTATGGGCACAAAGTGAACCTTGGCAAAGAGCTTGCAGTAATTTTTTGGGAGAGATTAGCAACAAATATCCCAAAAGTGATAGAATTAAACTTAAAAAAGAACTAACTGGATTCTGCCTCGCAAAGAGGTCAGAGGTGGCTTGTTCCTTTGTCTCTCTGTTCTTTCAGCATTCATCCCAGTATCAGGCTCCAGATTTTTTATAAAAAGACCATTTAGCAATTCATGTTACAGTAGTGAAATCAAGTTATAAGGTAATTGTATGGTAGTAGTCATGCTATTGAGGACACTTGATATCCTAAATCATCCTGCGGGTCATGAAAGAACAACCCTTTCACAGGGGCTGTCTAAGACCATAGAAAACACAGATATTTACATTATAATTAATAACAGTAGCAAAATTACAGTTGTGAAGTAGCAACAAAATAATTTTATGGTTGGGGGGGTCACCACAACATGAGGAATTGTATTACAGGGTTACAGAATTACAACGGTTGAGAACCACTGTCCTAAATGGTAAATAAAATAGCTTTCCTAAATAGAATCTCATGAAACCTAAGATTAAAAGCTAGGAATGTTTAGTTTGAATAAATATCTGTGGAAAGGCTTTTTTGAAAACAGAGGGAGTAGGGGGGCAATGGGCTTGTTAAACACGGATCAGTTTCATGTGAGATAAAAGACTTGTTTATAATTAGTTTGATGACGATGAAAAAAGCTTTTAATTAGATTTTTTTTAGCACAAAATGGGGAAGGATAGTTTCAGGGTCTGCAGCCTCGAAGAGTTAAGCCATCTGCTTCCAGCCAGCTATCCCCAACATGTGATTTGCAAGTTAAATGTCGCCAGCTGATGACATATGGCACTTCTTACTTCCTTAAATATCTTACTCAAAATGAGTTTGCTGCTCTGCCACTTGGCGAAATACTAAATGCTCTCAAATGCTGAGCTTGGCTTTCCAGAAGTCATGGCAATCGCTGTCGTTTTCCCTTAGCAAACAAATCTAAGAAAAGGAACCGTGATCTCAGAGTCTGGCTCGTGTGTTAGTATCCTGTGGTGTGACTCTGCCTTAGACACATTTGATCCCTGAGATGTGCACAGAGCGTTTACAATTTAAAATTTCTCTTCATGATTTTAGGGTAATGGGGTGGAGAAGACAAAAAGCCATTTCCCTCAGTTTTGGTTTGTATCTGAGGGAAGAGGGAAATGCTCTAAAAAATGAAGCCGGAATCCTATTTAAATCCATCATGTGTCAAATGCCCTTACACTGCAGCAGTCCTCCAATATTTCAGCCACCAGAACATTGCAGAGTAATGTAGTCTTAATCCCAGTGGCCTACAGCCGCAAAATTGTTTCTCTCAAGGTTTTATTTAGGCTTGCTAACAGCTACACGTTGTGCTTCAGAATTATTGATCCAAACAGGCTTTAGTTGAAACCATACCATTTCTTCAGGCTTTTTAATTACTCAGCTTCCATCAGCTTCCACTAGAATCTCCAAAACAGCTTTAGTAAAACCTAACTCAATTGAACTGTATAAGCAGATCACTGGAAGGATATATACACCTAGCCAGTCATACTACAATTTGTCTACCTATAATCCTCATGCTTAGCTGTAAGAGGAAGATGTGGGGATACTAGATTGGAAAAACATATTCTATTAATCACTGATTTTTTTTTGAAAAGTTGCTTGAACCTCCTATCCACCTACACCTTTTGAACATGGTCATCTGTAGCTTGAGTCACAGTCAAGGACAAATCTCTATCACCACAAATCTCTGTCACCCGCCAGTCCCACAGCTGCTCAGGCCCAACCAAGTAAACACAGAGACTTATATTGTTTACAAACTGTATGGCCATGGCAGGCTTCTTGCTAACTGTTCTTATATCTTAAATTAATCCATTTCTATAAATCTATACTTTGCCACGTGGCTCGTGGCTTACCGGCATCTTCACATGCTGCTTGTCATGGGGGGGGGGGGCTGGCAGTGTCTCCCTCTGCCTTCCTGTTCTCTCAATTCTCCTCTCTGTTAGTCCTGACTATACTTCCTGCCTGGTCACTGGCCAATTAGTGTTTTATTTATTGACCAATCAGAGCAACACATTTGACATACAGACCATCCCACAGCAGTCATCCAATGTTCAACAACCAAGAGCAATTCTCTTTAGATAATACTTTGATCTGCTAGCATATTTATGGTCTTATTACAATAAATATTCAGGATTGCATCACACCAAGATCAAATTTTAAGCCGGTCTTTTTACTATACTCACCCTTTATGAAGCAAAGATCTTATGCACTCCTTAAGCCAGACAACATATTTTAGACATTCCATTACTGTAAGGACTTTTAAAGAGTATGTAATTATCTGATAAATAACAATTAAGGTCAGTTAATGGGCATATGAAAACTGAAATGCTTGTAGAACATGAAATGTAATTAGGATTTTTAGAAAAGCTGAACTTCCTAGCCTTAGCCTATGAAAACTAGCTGATTTAAAAGCACATCTTAGAACTGAGGTCCCTGCCTGTGTTGAAAATTAAGATTTTTAAATCACTGGATTGTGGTGAGATATAGAAATGAAGTGATAAGACCTAAGAAAATGTGAAATTCAGGAAACTTGAGGTACAAAGCTGGTACAAAATCATTAACATTCATTAACATTTGGCATGCTGTGTTGTTTTATAGTAGCTGAATATTAATCTAGGTCCTTAGATTTGCTTGTAACATTCTAAAATTACTAATAATGACTTTTCCTGACTTCTGAGGATTCAAATAATGCAAGTTCCTAGTTCTAAAGAATACTCTAAACCCTAAAATAAAGTCTATCATAGCTCTTCATACCATCAATATCAACAATGACCAGAAAAGTCTGGTTCTGACTCAAAGATATGTGACTATGTACAAGCACACATATGCACATGTATGTGTGTGTGTGCATTCACATGCTCATGTGCATGCTAAAAGACAGCTTAAAATTTTAAGTGCTTGAGTGTATAATCCAAATTATTCCTCAACTTTAGGAGACAGGTTCTAAGTACAGAATTTTTCATGTCCATAGTAGAGAATTATTTCCTGCATGAACGCCTACCTTTACTTGTTCCTTTTCCTCCTCAGCCTTCTACATTTTTTAAGTTCCTGTAATGTGTTGTGTTCTCATGAACATCAGCAGTATGAGTCATGTGACATTCACCATGGCCCATGATCTCAGACTCTTCACCTACTTAGTGACCCTTCCATGTGCCTCAGTGCTGCTGTGGCTGATGCTGTGAGCACAGAATTCTTTATCTTCCTGATTACAGTCAGTGCCCGTCCAGGACTCCAGGTGCTGAATCACCTGCGCTGTAGGAACAGGATTCCAATTATTCACCTGTGTACTATTTTTTATCTACACCATGAAATGTCACTCCTTTTGAACAGCCAAAAGGGAAAGTTACAAAAAAACTCAAAGATATTGCTTTGGCTTTATTGGTGATTCTGGAATCAGTAACATAAAATCCCTTGAAATGGAGTACATGTCCCAATGAGTAGAACAGTATAAAGTCATTCCCTAACCCAAGAAGAACTAAGGAAGTAGAAACAGAGCAGATAAATAAGCTGGTCATGTCAAACTTTCTTGCTTTGTATAAAGCTGGACAAAATGTAACAACTGGCTACTCTCATGGTACTTAGATTAGCATTTTACAAAGTTAAAAGCAGGGGGAAAAAATCTTTCATTGTAATAATGGCTTTAAAAAAATGGCCTATTTGGAAATTTTTGCTGTTATCTCTCTCCTCCTGATTTCCCAGGAGGACAAATGGCAAATTAGTTTGTTTGGTAATCATGTGGCACTTCAGTGTGAGTAGCTCTGTGTGAGTGTGTAACATGATTTCCTGAGAACTAACTCAGAAGTTCAGTCCAAAACAATGACCTCCTCTAATTTTTATTTAACAGCTGTTTCTCACAAAATCAACTTCTGTTTTAATCACTGTTTAGTAACTGTTTCTCTCTAGCATAAGTGGTCCAACAATTGTTCATCCTCTTCCACACTGTGAGCTACTAAACAAAGCCAGTCAGGTTCGTTGTCCTGGGTTCATGATGCTGGTGAAGAAAACGGTCTCTCTGTCACTCTGAGATAATTTCTAAGGACACAAATAAGCTGAAAGTTTCCAGAAGCCATCTTGCTACCACTACCACTAGCCTGTCTGAGGGAAGAACCAAGAAGAAGCATGTTATAATTCTGAGGTTTTGTCTCCAGAAAAATAGTCCCATGTCATTCTGTATATTTGAATACACTCAGATTATCTTAAAACATTCCTTGGCAGCTATTACATCTCAAGTACTCAGTAGTGAGCTGACTATTTTATTGGGTAATTCAATATTGCTGTCTCCACACTTTGTATTTCTTCAACATCATGGTGGGAGAAACAGAAACCAAGTTCTAACTTTTTCTTCCATCTGTTTACATTTTGTTTTTGTTTAAGCTAAAAGAATGGGAACAATATTTAAGTTCTGTCTGTGATCTTTCAGATTAATGATCAGAAGCAAGCCTTTTCCCCATAACCATGGTCAGAAAAGAAACAATTTATTTCCTGTTTTCCCAATTTCTTCTCATAACCTTTCCTGACAAGAATCAAGCTAATCCTGCCTTCCAGCTACATACACACAAACATGCAAATTCACACATCCTTACAGTAAAAAGAGATCCGGGTCAGCGGTGCAGTGGGTTGACAGGAGTCGCCACAAAACTAATCTCTACTATAAACAATAATAAAATGTAAACATCAAAGTAGTCAAAACACATTTTTTCCCCATTAGCTGCTAACAGGACAGTAGGGGAAGGAGCTGAGTCTCATTCTCATTATCCAAGAGAAGGCAAGGCAGCCTAGAGCTTGATGAAAACTTGCCAAGGTGTCAACTGTAAGTGCTATAAGCTGTGGCTGCTCCCTGGCAATTCTAGAAGTTGTGAGTCTAGTGACAGGACTCTGTCCTTCCTCAAAATTACATTTCCTATAAATGGCCTTCAGATCCTTGGATCAGACCCTCCTGCAGTACATAAGACACACAAATCTCCAATGGTCAGAGAAAGGACCATTTAAGTCTTTTGAGTACTCTCAAAGAGACCTATCATCAGTCATCGGTGGTCAATACGGTTAGTTCAGTTTGTTGTGTTCATAGCTAGTTTTTCAGACTTGTTTTCAAACCTTCCCAAAGAGGGTCAGGTTGTCCCAGGGGCAGTACCTCCGGCTGCCAGGAAGCATGGTGCAGCAGAATCAAGTCCTAATGCAGAGGGCTGAATAATGGGTTTTTGCCAAAAGTTCATTTCAGTTTTCACTATCTTGATTTTTCCAGAATGCAGAGCCAAACATAAATTGTATAATTTAATCCACAGGCACCTCTCTGAGGTTGTTATCATTATTCATCTTACAGATTAAAAAAAAATCAAAGCTCTGAGGGCTTAAATGACTTGTCCGGGCCATATACTGAAAAATTAAAAAGCATATTGGAACCCAGATTTCTGATTAAAGATCATGTATTTCCTCACATCACCCAGAACTTTTTTCTCCCTACAGATCTCCCTAATTTTTCATGCATGTTTCTATAAATAGTTTTTTCAGAAGTGCACATGCCTTTAGATGGCAGGATCCATAAGATGTGAATAAGAAGGGGAAGAAAACCCTCACAGAACATCAGAAATGTGTGATTAACAGGCAGCAGGCGTACAAGCTAAAAGTGTGCAACTCACATCCATTGTCATCTCAGCAAATGGCTTGGTCCCAAAGTTGCTGAACGGGGGGAATTTGATTATCTTTCCCTGCCCAGAAGACTGATAAATCGAATGCAAGCCGCTATTGTTCCAGATACAGCCGAATCTTGTGCAGGATTTTAATCAGCAGCAGCATTATGTAACATATGGGAGTGATTTGGCTGAAAGGAGTCTCCAACTGTCACTGGAACATCCACCCAACATGAAAGGAAAATAATAATATGTAATAATGGTGCTTCCTTATCAAGAGAGCAGCTTCCCTCTGAGAAACTCTGTGGTTTACTGTACTACATCCTTACAACATCCTGTTCCTCAGGCAGGAAGCCACTTGACTACAATCTTGGTTGTTTACTGGCTGATTCCAGTAACATTTAATGTCTTCCATCGCTCTTGCTTTATTCCCACTATAAATCCAATTCCCCTCACTTTCCAAGTTCCTCCTCTCTCTTTATTTAATGATTGACTTTTACACCCACCCACCCTCATCCTTCCATTCTCTTTCTCATTATTAATTTTCTTCCTTTTCTTATTTTATAAATGTCTGGAAAATAAATCGAGCCTTATACAGCAATTACATCTATACTTCAATTATTTTGACCTATTCTTTTTCAATGTATATGTTGTTTCATCAATGCACTCTCTTAATCACAAAGTGTGTAGTAAATGACTTCTTGTAGGGACTCAAAGTCACACCTCACATAGTCCTTTCCTTAAGCACAGAAGACAAAGAGCTAATGCAATACAGGAGCAAAGCAGAATCGGAAATGTCTTTTCAAAGTGTACCACTGCATTGATGAATTAGTCAACACCTGTTTTAATCTTGTAAGTGTTTTATGCAGAATGAACAATGAATGAGACATCATTTTCAAATGTCCCAAAACAAAATTAAGAATTATTTATTTAGATTGTTATAAAAAATCATTAGACTAAAAAGATATAAGCAGAAAACTAACAGAAACTATATACTAATTGTGTAATATCTACATATTGGCCACACAAAACATATTTGATAATAATGGTTTCTATTGATATTATAATTAATAAAAATTAATAATTTTTCATGAGTTTTAGACATGAGTATTTTTATCTACATCATTTCCAGCCTTCCTTTCCACATTCCCCCACATCACTACACTTCCCTTGAATTTATGACTTCTTTATTATTGTTACACACATATATATGTTATATATGCATATATATTATATACATATACAAATAAAACCTGCTAATCCCATTTAATATTGTTCACATGTGTACTGTTCAAGAGTGAGAGCTTGGGATTGCGTAACCCACGAAGGGGCTCATCCCTGGGGAAGACTTTTCCCATTTTCTTTTAAGATTTATTTTTAATCATAAAAACAATACTATTTATATTTATGTGAGTATGTCATAGGCATGGGGTGCCCTCAAGGCTAGTGTTGACAGATACTCTGGAGCTAGAGTTACAGACCATTGTGAGATGTCTGATGTGGATGCTGAAAACTGACCTCATGTCCTCTTGGATAACAATGCACACTCTCAACCACTGAGCCACCCCTCTGGCCCTTGATTCTCCCACTCTTGTAGGCTATCGGCTAACTGTCTCAGCTAATATTCTCCAAATTCTTTCACTATTCATAAAGTAGAGTTTTCTTTCTTATGCATGAATCCCACTACATCAGTAGATTAGAGGGACAGGAAGGTCCTGTATTATGAAGCTAAACAAGGGCACTACTGTTAAGACTTTATTGGTTTTTCCATCTTCAGCCACTCTGATCATTTGTAGCCAGCACGTAGAAGAAGAGAGAAGGAATTATTCTTCTCCTCTTTGTAATCACAGCACCTAGATATCACAGACACTAAGTAAGTATTGCATATAGAATGCATAAACAATTAAGGAGACAGTATTTTCACATGTTACTTGTGGTTCATATGGGAAGTCGGGATCCAGGCACAAAGATTAGCATGCCATCTCTGTCCACATTCCACTTGCTGAAACTGTCTTTGATTTTATACTGGCTGAAGGGTTTGTTTGTTTGCTTGTTTGTTTTTCTCAAGATGAAATAGGCACTGTCAGTTTTTTAAACAAAGAAATGGCTGAGATGAGAGTGAGGAATTCAGTCAGCCATGCTAAACAGAAGAATGAGAGTTAGAACCCAGAGACACAGAAACCTAACAAAGCATTATAGTAACATGGACAGAATAATAAGGCCCTGACCAAGTTAATAGGGAAACAAGTGAGATGACGCCATAACAGGTACTAACTGATTTGCTGAATGAACAGAAAAACACCAAGTCAGATTGCTGAGTTTTGTTTATTTTATACACATTCACATATAAGTAAGTATATATTTAAATATGGGTGGTCATTTAGTTAACGGATGCACGTTTTGTTGGCTGGTTAGCTTTTTCCCTAATGGATTACGGCAACAAAGATTTAGCTGTGAAGAAAAAGTACAGAGCGTCATGTCTGTGGGAAGTCAGGGAAAACTCAAGAAGAATCAAGGAAAACAAACACAGGGAATGTTTTGGGATTCTGTGCTCCCCCCTCCCACCCCCCCAAACCCCCACACTAAGGGGTTTGAAATCCACCTGTGACAACAAAATAAGTATCAAAAGAGGAAAAACTGCATTCTAAAATATTCTCCCTCATTTGTTTTGTTGCTATTCACCACAACTGTCGAATATTGAAATGCAAATAAAATCCGTGAACAAATAATTTCATCTTGGCTGCAGCAACTGGATTATGTAGGGTGTGTATTGGGGGAGTCTCTAGAGATCTTACTTTGAATGTGTAGGGGGTAAAAGTACAGCTGGTAACCAGTTAATCGGATAACAGAAATTAGCTCTTTTCACATTTCAGCCTGTATTACAGCAGCAAATCAGTGCTCAGAAGGTCTAAGATACACAATGGGAAGTCCACAACGGGGACAAAGGTGTCATTAATCCTTGGAAAAACAATTATCTATATTTTTAAAGCCTTTGCATCCTTCTAGAGTTATGAACAACAGAGACAGAGAAGCAGCTGAGAACATGAAGCCCCCCTTCCTTGTGGTGAAAGCCTCCATAAGACACTACATATTGATTGGCATTTCAGCCTCTCACACAGGCCGGTCCTTCCATGCTCCACTAGGAATAATCACCAGAGAATTCCAGAGGATGTCTGGTGTCTTGGTGACATTCTACATCCTGCTCCTTTGAGGCAGGGTCTCGCACTTAATCCTGAAGCTGGGTTGGTAGCCAACAAGCCCAGTGACACTTCTGCTCAACTTTTCACAGAGATGAACTTACAGGTGTACACACTATCACACCTGACACTACATTGGTGGTAGGAACTGAACTCAGGTCCTCATTGCACAGCAACTGACCTTACTTTACTATGCTCCAGCCACATTTAGGGTTTTATTTTTCTCAAAGAAACCAGTTCCCATGTGCTGGTGTTTGATAATTGGTAGACATCCATGCTGTCTCTAGGAAACAGAAACATTTTGTATAAATGTTTTATTAATTATTTCAGAAGTTATAGAATAATCTGCACGTTCAAGTACTATATCAAATGACTATCTTTTATCATACATATGCATAAGGTAGAAGCTGTTTAAATGTGTGTTTAATATGCTTATTAATATAGCAATGAATTCAAAATGCAAAATGGATCAAAAGAGCCTTAAATGTATATTACAACTCCAGAGAATATTTCAAAGCTACGATTCACTTTAAATTAAATATCCCTTGTCAGAAGAATATTAAATACTTACAATGATCTCAATTTACTGATCAGGAAACTGGGGCACAAAGAAATAAAGTACTCACTACTGGCCACACAGTTTGGGAGCAGCCTCATAAGCGGGGGAGTGGACTGCTGCACTCTATTCAATTAACCATTTGATGTCTCTTGGACACACAGTCCTGCCTTAGGATCTGCATACATAGTTCGTGGGCTGAGTGACAAGGTATGACAGAAAGAGGCCAAGGAGGCAAGAGCAATACGCAGAAGCCAAGACATAAAGAAATGGATTTTCAGAGTATATGAAATGATTGCTAATGAGCCAAGTCCATAAGGGAGTATGTATAAGATGCTGGGTTCCTATGAAGCTTGCAAAGGTACTAGATGAATAACAGACAGAGCCAAAGCCAGGGCCATTTCTTTATTATCTTTTGAAATAAGAATGATTTACTTACTAGTCATTAATGGGAATCACTCTTTCTGAATTGTTACTAAACTATCAAAATTTCTACCTTCACCCTGTTTTCAGTAGTTGCTACCAAGGATCTCCCTCACATTAATGATCAGTTTCTTCAGTGGAATTCTTCCTGATGCTGTCAAGACCGGTCTCAAACTAGCCTCCATTAGTGCATATTTCTATGAAATCAATTAGCCCAGCTCATATCTGGCATAATTGGTCAAATCCCACTATCAGTATTAATCCCTATAAATATACAATAATGTACATTTTCACTTTTAGTAAGGACACTAATCTTGCACAGAACTGGAGAGAGTGAAATTGAGAACTCACTATCACACACACGTGCATACATATATAAACATATGAATTTCACATATGTTTGTGAGTGATTTGTCTTCTTAATAAGCTAACGACTTTCTTCTAGTGGCATACTCAACTCTCTGATTAAATAATTTGTGGCTAAAAGAGGATCTGGGTGACACATCACAGAATTTACTACATAGAGGCAGGGTAACCATGAAATAAAGATAAATAACACAATAGAGCATATATATATATAACACTTACATATGTGTACATCTATAGAACATCTATATTAATATGTATATATAAATTAAAAGATAAAGCATTTAGAGTGTTAGTGTTTTATCCTATCCATGTATTATTTATACAAGCATTGAAAACGATCTTTTGTATGTGTGTGTATACATGCATGTATATATGGGTGCATGTATAAGCTGGTGCATATGCACCTATGTGATATGCATATGTAGCCCACAGCACAACCATGAGTGTCCTTGTTCAAACACCATCCACAAAAACTTATGTTTTTAAGACACAGTCTCTCAAGGGCCTGGGACTTGTCAAGGAGGTCAGGCTGACCCACCACATAGTCCCTGATCTTTCTGTTTTGGTCTTACTGGTGCTGGAATTGAAAGCATGTAGCACCAGGACTACGGTTATTGGTTTTGTTGTTGTTGTTGTTTTAAATATGGGTTCTGGTGAAAAAACTCAGATTCTCACAAGGCACAAACTTACAGACCAAGCTCTTTCCCCAACTCCAAAATATTATCTTTTTAAAGAAAGCAGAGATTATTTATTTTTATATTTAAATTGATTTTAAAAAACTAAAAATTGTATGTATTAGGAAATACCATCTAAGGATCAATACATTTGTACATACATAATGTTTAAATAAAGGTAAATACATTCATCTTGTCAAATGTTTATCAGTTTTCTGTGATAAAAATTTCCAAAATCTTTTTTCTCTAGCTTCTCCAATTTTCTTTCCAATTCAACTTTTATCGTCTATTTTTGCAAAAAGAGAAGTATCTATGAACTTACGTAAACTTACAAAATTGGCCACATTGACAATGAACTTCAACTAAAATTTTCCACGTATAAATTGTTCCAAAAGACTGTCCATTAGAAAGAAATTAGGTAATGACCTAGACAGTGCTAGAGTGTATTGGGTGTTAAAAATCTCACAAATCATTCCAGTATGTTATCATACTTTAGTCCTGTGTGTGCAGAATAATTTTTATTCTCTATTGATTTTATTCTTTGCCAATTTCATATATGAATATAATGCATTCTGGTTACCCTCTCCTGCTCACATTTTCTTAGCTCCCTCTCATCACTGATATCAACCACCCTGCTCTCTCACTGCTACTAGTCCCTTTCTCAGTTTCATGACTTTAGGGTTTGTTTTGTGACCCACTAAGTACAACCAGGGCCACCTGTGTGACTACTAGATTGTAGTTATCCAGTGAAACTAGTGGGGTCTGAATCTATCAGTAGCAAGTAGTCCAGTATTGAGGGGTGGGATTCCCTGAGCCTTTCATCGATCAATGCCTGGGTGCTGATAAGCCCATTCTTGTGCAGACCCAGTGCGTTCATTAGTTGTTGAGAGCCTATGGCTGCAATCGCTGTGTATTGGCCAAATGATAGAATTTCACATCTCTTCTCCCTATCTTCTGTCTCTATCATTTTTTCCAACTTCTTTTCTACCTGTGAAACTGAATTTCTACACTCATCACTACTCATGAGAAAGAGAGGCTTCTCTTATTAAAGCTGTGAATATCATTTGTTTATGCATATAACCATAAGTATCTAAAAGAAAGCTTGATGCTATGTCAACTTAGCAAAACAACAATATTCAGTTCACCCTAGGAATTACAACTCACCCACCCCGACCATAGACTTTTGACCAGAATTACAGACTATGATTCCCTCCTGTGGAATGGGTCTCAAAATCGAATCAAAGCAGTGGGTTACTCACCAATAACAATACTGTTGCTATTGAACAAATAGGTACACACCTTGCTGGCAGGTTGGTCTCATAGTGCATAGGATTTACAGCTAGGTAATATCAAAGGTGCCCTGCATAGCACCTGCTGAGGTTATGAAAGTCAGCCTGCTAGAAGAAAACGTAGAAAGATTTTTTTTTTTTTTTTGGTTTTTCAAGACAGGGTTTCTCTGTGTAGCTTTGAGCCTTTCCTGGTACTCGCTTTGGAGACCAGGCTGGCCTCGAAGTCACAGAGACCCGCCTGCCTCTGCCTCCCGAGTGCTAGGATTAAAGGCGTGCACCACCAACGCCCGGCTGAAAGATTATTTTTTAATAACATGATTCAATATAAGTTTGAGACTCTTAGTTTTCCCAAAGATCCTGAAAATTATAATTCACTTATCACACCTAGAAGATAATCCCTGTTTATATGAAATTGTTAAGAGTGTTTCTTAATTTAGTTAAACACATCTTATTATTTTAATTCTTTAAAAATTGTTAGAATAATGTTACTTATCTGAAGAGCATATTAGTATAAGAAGTTTTAATAAAACTCACAAATATAAGATTCAGAAGAAAACCTTACAGGTGTTTTAATATAAAGGTGTCAATTCAGCCAGAATTGTCAAGGATGCACCTTAATTGTAGAAACTGTGGTGTGTGTGTGTTTGCATATGTAGGCATGTACATGTGCACATGAGTGCAAATTCCTTTAAAGAGATATTATGTTCCTTTTTTACTAGTATTTTATATGAGTTTCATGTCCAATCAAATGACATTCCTTCTTTTAAAAGATTTTTATAATCATACTTACTCCCCAGAGACAGAATTATATCTCAAGTTCACAATAACAGGTAGAGTCTTTTACAGTTGAAAACATAAGAAATCTAGCTTATTTGCAGTATTATTACTTTTGGTTATGGATTCAAATAAACATAGACTAACAAATCGAAATTTCAAACACCAAGTCTCCTTTGTCAGTCTATTATTAGGGGAAATAATCTGTCATCTGTCACCAAACAGAATAGGTCTCTACCTAGAAAAGATAATGAGACAGTCAGAGCCAAAAACAAAATTCACAAACATTGCCATGTAAGAGTCAGAGGAGATGGAGGACACCAAGGAAACAAGGCCCTATAAATCAATATAATCAATGCTCATATGAAGTCACAGAGACTGAAGCAGCCTGCAAAAGTCCGGCATGGGTCTGCAAAAGGCTGTCTACATATATATTATGGCTTCCAGGTTAGTGTTTTTATGGCATGCCTGAGTGTGGGAACAAGTGGGTCTCTGATTCTTGAGGCTTTATTTTGTAATGAAAGACGCAGAGAGAGTGGATACAGACTGGAGGGAAGTTGGAAAACTTGGAGGAGTAGAGGGAAAGGAAACTGTAATCAGGATATATTATGTGAAAAAAATGTATTTTCAATAAAAGAAAAAATAAAGATTTGTAGTCAAGTACAGTGATGCATGCCTGTTTTCTCAGCACCTGGGAAGCTAAAGCAGAAAAATTGAGAGTTCTAATCCAGTTTGAGCTAATACTGTGTTTGAGGCCAGCAAGACCTTGACTTCCAAGAAAAAGAAGAGGAGAGAGACAGAGACAGAGACAGGAAGACAGAGATACAGAGAGAGACAGAGGGGGGAAGGAAGGAGAGAGGAAGGAAGAGGGGGAAAGAGGGAGGGAGGGGAGGAGGGAGGGAGGGAGGGAGGGAGGGAGGGAGGGAGGGAGGGAGGGAGGGAGGGAGGGAGGAAGGAAGGAAGGAGAGGATGGAGGGAGACGGGAAGAATAAATAAAGAAACTTATAAGTGATATGAAAAAAATAGAAATGAACAAAAGTACAAAGTCAGAAAACTTGGGAAACAATGGAAAGAGTCAGCAGGCTAGACATGGTGACTTTTTCCTGTAATCCCAGCACTTGGAAGGCTGAGGTGTGCTTTGACTGCTGTGAAATGAAGAGAGCCTGGGCTACACACTGAATTTGAAGCCAGCCTGAGCTAACAAGTGAGATCCTCTTTCAAAAATTAGAAAAACATTTAAAAGTTTAGCAAAGATAAAGTTCCATTCCCATCTAGAATTTGCTGCTAGCACCAAGAGGACATTTTGGCTTCTCAGACCATAGGTACTGTCCAGGGTTGATAAAACTGTGTAGCTAGGGTATCATGGATATTTAGATATATGCCAGAGTATCAAAAATGCAATTTAAATAGTAAAAATCTGAATTAGAATTGACTTATGAAAATTTTTATTTATTTATATCATTGATTAAGGAACCAGGAAGGCAGAAAGGCTGATTTGCATTATATTTGTAAATTAAAAGCAAATGGCTTAGCCCAGAAGTCTCTTCCCTAGAGGAAGCTTTCTTCCTTGCTTTGTTCAGCATCAGAGCCAATTGTGCATCCTCTGTCCCCGTCTTAAGGAACGTGTTGGCACAGAGACCCACTGTGCCCATGCTTCAACCACCCTGCTCATCTTCTGAACTCACTGAACTCAGCCTTGCTGGGCTGCCTTCCTGGCTTCTTGGACTTACTTCCTGAAACACGTGTCCTTGTTTTTGTTAGTGCTTTGGTTCCTTCTTAACTTCTATGCAGCTCTGATTTTCTCAGGATGTGCAGTCGTCTGTTTGGCAGGTTACATAAATTTCAGAGAATGCATATGCCATGATATAGTAGGACACTTCGCTTCTCTTCTGTTATTCTTACATATGAAAGTCAGAAATAAAATGTCCAAACCCATTATTTGATGGACCAAGAAAAAGGATGTACTCAAAGTTTGTTCACAGAAGAACCAATAACCCATGTGCACCTTTCCCCTGGTGTCTACACTGATGGAAGATCACCCACACATATTGACTTGTTTCCCTCCTCCTGTCTTACAAATCAGAGCAGAACTTAACAACTACAAAGAGAAAATACTGAAGCAAGGGGAGCTTATTTCTGGAGCTTCCCTCGTCTGGATGCTTTGAGAATTATACTCTCCTAAATAAAAAAGCATCCCACAACTTATTTTGAAATTATTTTCCAATGTATAGTTTCTGACACAGCATGCTATGGTTGATTGTGCCAATGGATTTCCCCCCTTTAGGAAAAAAACTGCATAGCAATAATTACCTAATTAAGATTTGCATAATTATGATTACTAAATTCCAAGAGAACTGTTGTAGTAACAGTATAACAACCTATCTAAGGCCAATTAGCTTGTATTTCCTTTCTGATTTAATTTATTTTAATTCAAAGGAGCTATAAACAGGATATGTCTAGTTGGTGATTTAATTAGGTGCAATATATTAAGGGATTACAAATTGTTATGATGCTGACAACCTCAACGTCCTTCAAAGTGGTATCTTTACTCCTTATTTCCAAAAAGGCTAGAACTGGTGCTATTTCATAACTAAGGCCATATCCTAAATTAAGATCAATATTCCACAGAACTATAGTTCAAGGGTATTATTTCAATGATGGAGAAGAAACAGGGTAAATTCATTTTTACTAAAATGGAAACTTAGCTTAATGCCTTTGATGGTTATACTGAAGACAAAGAAATACTAAATTGAAACTCCATTTACTTTCTGAAATGAGCAGGTGTATTCAAAGATGTAGAAATACGACCAAAAAAAGAAGTTTGAGATGGATTTTGTTCAAGGTCTTTGATTTATGTGGTTCAAAATCATCTCAAGACTGAAACTGACAATAAGAAAGTGATGTTAAATCATGCAGTGTGTTTCACAAGCCAAACAAAAGACACTGAGATAATTCAGAGAGGATAAAATCATTACACCAAGACCAATCATAATGATAAGAATCCAAAAGTTTTGTCTCCGTCTATTCTTTTATATCTGAATTTAAATGTGGGCTGGTATATAAGGTTTAATATAGTGAAAAGGCCCACCTTAACCAAAGCGATCTACAAATTCAATGCAATGCCCATCAAAATACTAACACAATTCTTTACAAAAACTGAAAAGACTTTTCATCTTTATGGGGAAACATAAATAAAAACCAGGATAGCTAAATCCTAAATAATAAAAGAACTGCTGGAGGTATCGCAATCCCCAATCTCAAGTGGTACTACAGAGCAATAGTAATAAAAATAGTATGGTATTATTGCATAAAAACCGACAGACTGTTTAGTGGAATTGAACTGAAGACCCAGACATATGTCCACACACCTTTGGACAAGTTATTTTTGACAAAGAAGCTAGAAATGCATACTGGGGGAAAGACACAATGTTCAACAAATGGTGCTGGTCATACTGGATGGTTGCATGTAGAAGAATCCAAATAGATCCATAGTTATCACCTTGCACAAAACTCATCTCTGGACGGATCAAGGACTTCAACTTAAAAACAGATACACTAAATCTGACTGAAGAGAAAGTGGGAAATAGTCTGGATGGAACTCATTGCCACAGAAAGAGACTTTCTGAACAGAACACTGACAGTAAACACACAAAGATCAACAGTTAATAAATGGGACCCCTTAAACTGAAAGCTTCTGCATGGAAAAGTACACACATCATCATTCATAAAAAGAGGCAGCATACAGAAAGGGAAAATATCTTTACCAAGATCTTATACATCTGATAGATAATTGGTATCTAAAAATTAGAGAGTACTAAAAAGAAAACTAGATACCAAGAAAACAAATAACAAAATTAAAAAGTGGGATACAAAACAAAAAAAGAGTTCACAAAAGATGAAAGACAAATGGCTAAGAACCACTTAAAGAAATATTCAACATCCTTACTCATTAGGGAAATGAAAATTAAAACTACTCAAGATTACATTTTAAACCAGTCAGAGTGGCTAAGATCCATAAAAGAAATGACAGCTCATGTTGCCAAAGGTGTGGAGTCAGGGAAACACTCTTCTATTGCTGGTGAGAGTGTAAACTTGTACAGTCACAATGCAAATCAGTGTATCGGGTCTTTAGGAAGCAGGGAATAGATCTACCTCAAGATCCAGGTCCATCACTCGTGTGCATATTGAAAGAACGCTTCATCCTACCACAGAGATAGTTGACCATCTATGTTCATTGCTGCTCTACTCATAATAGCCAGAAACTGGAAACAACCTATATGTCTACCAAGAGAAGAATGCATAATGAAAATGTGATGCTTTCAGTTTGTTTATATGGTGTATTAAAAGGTGACTCTTGACTACATTCTGCAATACCCATTGATCAATGCATTACTCAGCCATCATCAGAGAAGCTTCCTCTTGCAGTAATGCAACTAATACAGAGATCCACAACAGGACACTGTGCAGAGAGTGAGATACTGTCTAACACTGAGTCCAAAATGGGATGTGTTTATTAACACCCTCTTCTCGGGCTCAGGAAACTATGGAAAAGGGAGCAGATTTTAGGAGCCAGAGGGCATGAATGACACCAAAGAAATCGTGTCTTTCAGACACAACACAATTGACACACATGAAACCTAAAAATTGTGTAAGCATGCACAGGGCCTGCTTTGGTTCAAGCCAGACAGGGTCACAGTGCTAAGAGGGGGAAGTGAACATGAACTCCCAAACCTAACCAAGAAGCTAATTCCAATTGATAACCTCATGCAAAAAAAAAAAATGGTTTCCTCTAATGTAGTCTCATTGGCTATACAAACCATACTTAAGGGCAGGCCCCATGCCCACCAATAAATATATGGCCAACACAAAATGGACTCCATATTATTTTTGTAGACATTTTATCTCATATTGCTTTGTTTAGGCATCTTTTGTCTTACTGGTTTTCCCTTGTATATTATGGCTTCTGACTTTGGGTTTTATAATGTCGTGTGTGTGTGTGTGTGTGTGTGTGTGTATGCTTTCTGGTTTTTTACTTTTAATTTTTCTTTTTATGATTTTATATTATATATTATTTTTTATTATTTTATATTTTGATTTCTTGTGCTTTTGGTTTTTTATTTTTAATGTTTTATTCTGGTTGGTTTGTTTTCATTGTCTCTTTAGCTTTTTTTAATTAAGAATTTTTTTTATTCATTCCACATACCAACCACAGATTTCCCCCTCATCCCTCCTCCCCCCTCCCTCCTCCTCCCAGTGTTCCCCCCTCCGCCAGCACACCCCCAGCCCATCTTCCAAAAAGGTATGGCCTCCCATGGAGAGTCAGCAAAGCCCAGCATATTCAGCTGAGGCAGGTCCTAGCATCTCCCCCAGCATCAAGGCTGTGCAAAGTGTTCTACCATAGGCAATGGGCTCCAAAAAGTCCAATCATGGACCAGCAATAGATCCTATTCCCACTGTCAGGGGCCCCGCAAACAGACCAAGCTATGCCACTATCTCCCCCATGCAGAGGGCCCAGTCCAGTCCCATACAGGCTCCACAGCTGTTGGTCCAAAGTTCATGAGTTCTCATTGGCTTGGTTTGGTTGTGTCTGTAAGTTTCCTCATCATGGTCTTGATGGCCTTTGCTCACAAATTCCCTCTTCCCTGTCTTCGACTGGACTTCTGGAGCTCAGCCTGGTGCTATGGCTCTCTGCATCTGCTTCCATTAGTTATTGGATGAAGCCTCTATGATGAGTTAGGGCATTCTCCAATCTGTTCACTGGGGTAGACCAGCTCAGGCCCTCCCTCCACCACTTATAGTAGTATAAGCTGGGGTCATCACTGTGGATTCCTGGAAACTTCCCTCATACCAGATTTCTCCTATCCCCATGATGTCTCCCTCTATCACAAAGTCTCCCTCTATCACAATATCTCCCTCACCACACCTGTTCCAGCTGACCCTCCCAATCCCCCATGCTCCTATCCCCCATGCCCTACCCTCAATTGTCCTCCCTCACCCCAAGTTTATTCAAGAAGTCTCATCTATTTCCCCTTCCAAGGACAATCCATGTGTCCCTCTTAGATTCTTACTTGTTACAAAGCTTCTCTGGAGCTCTGGGTTGTAGTCTGGTTATCCTTTGTTTTACATCCAGTGTCCACTTATGAGTGAGTGCACACCATGCTTGTCCTTCTGAGTCTGAGTTACCTCACTCAGGATGATATTTTCTAGTTTCTCCATTTGCCTGCAAATTTCATGATATCATTGTTTTTTTTAACCGCTAAGTAATACTCCATTGTGTAAATATATCACATTTTCTTTATCCATTCTTCAGTTAAGGAGCATCTGGGTCATTTCCAGGTTCTGGCTATTATGAATAATGCTGCTATGAACATAGTTGAGCAAGTGTCCTTGTGGTATGATTGAGCATTCCTTGGGTATATGCCCAAGAGTGGTATACCTGGGTTTTGAGGAAGATTGATTCTCTAAACTATCTGTACAAGTTTGCACTCCCACCAGCAGTAGAGGAGTTTTCCCCTTGCTCCACATCCTCCCCAACATAAGCTGTCATCAGTGTTTTTGATCATAGCCATTCTGACAGGTATACATGGTATCTCAGAGTCATGTTGATTTGCATTTCCCTGATGACTAAGGATGTTGAGCAATTCCTTAAAAGTCTTTTGGCCATTTGAGATTCTTCTGTTGAGAATTCTATGTTTAATTCTGTAGCCTATTTTTTTTAATTGGATTGTTCATTATTTTGATGTAGTTTCTTGAGTTTTTATATATTTTGGAGATTAGCCCTCTGTCTGATGTGGGGTTGGGGAAGATCTTTTCCATTCTGTAGGCTGTCATTTTTGTCTTCTTTACCATGTCCTTTGCCTTACAGAAGCTTCTCAGTTTCAGGAGATCCCATTTACTAATTGTTGCTCTCAGTGTCTATACTACTGGTGTTATGTTTAAGAAATGGTCTCCTGTGCCAATGCATCCAAGGCTATTTCCTACTTTTTCTTCCATCGGGTTCAGTGGAACAAGATTTATGTTGAGGTCTTTAATCCACTTGGACTTGAGTTTTGTGCATGGTGATAAATATGGATCTACTTGCATATTCTACATATTGAAATCTGGTTATGCCAGCACCATTTGTGGAAGATGCTTTCTTTTTTCCATTGTACAGTCTTGGCTTCTTTGTCAAAAATCAGGTGTTCATATGTGTGTGGATTAATGTCAGGATCTTTAATTTAATTCCATTGGTCCACATGTTGGTTTTTATGTCAATTACCAAGCTGTTTTTATTACTATAGCTCTATGATAGAGTTTGAGGTCAGGGATGGTGATGCCTCCAGAGATTGTTTTATTATACAGGATTGTTTTGGCTTTCCTGGGTTTTTTTATTGTTGTTGTTTTGTTTTTCCATATGAAATTGAGTATTGTTCTTTTGAGGTCTGCGAATAATTGTGTTGGAATCTTGATGGGGAATGCATTGGATCAGTAGATTACTTTTGGTAAGATTGCCATTTTTATTATGAATCTACATATCCATGAACGTGGGAGATCTTTCCATTTTCTGATATCTTCTTCAGTTTCTTTCTTCAAAGACTTAAAGTTCTTGTCACACAGTTCTTTCACTTGCTTAGTTAGAGTTACCCAAGGTATTTTATATTATTTGTGGCTATTGTAAATGGTGATGTTTCTCTAATTTCTTTCTCATCCCATTTATCATTTGTATATAGGAGGGCTACTGATTTTTTTTTTTTTGAGTTAATCTTGTATCCTGCCACATTACTGAAGGTGTTTATCCGCTGTAGGAGTTCCCTGGTAGAATTTTTGAGGTCACTTATATATACTATCATTTTTGTGTTTGGGGTATCAGGGTAATTGTAGCCTCATAAAACGAGTTTGGCAGTGTTGCTTGTGTTCTGATTGTGTGGAACAGTTTAAAGAGTATTGATATTAGCTTCTTTGAAATTCTGGTTGAATTTTGCACTGAAACGATCTAGTCCTGGGCTTTTTTTTTTTTTTCTTGGTTATGAGACTTTTAATGACTATTTCTATTTCCTTAGGAGTTGTAAGTCTATTTAAATTGTTTGTCTGGTCCTGATTTAATTTTGGTATGTGGCACCTATTCAGAAAATTGTCCATTTCTTTTAGATTTTCCAGTTTTGTAGAGTACAGTTTTTTGAGATATGACCTGATGATTCTCTAGATTTCCTCAATGACTGTTATTATGTCTCCTTTTTCATTTCTGATTTTATTAATTTGGATGTTCTCTCTTTGCGTTTTGGTTAGTTTGAATAAGGGCTTGTCTATCTTGTTGATTTTCTCAAAGAATGAACTCTTTGCTTCATTGATTCTTTTTATTGTTCTCTATGTTTCTATTTTATTGATTTCAGCCCATAATTTGATTATTTCCTGGCGTCTATTCCTCCTGGGTGACTTTGCTTCTTCTTGTTCTAGAACTGTCAGGTGTGCTGTTAAGTCGCATTATGTGGGCATTTAGTGCTATGAATTTCCCTCTTAGCATTGCTTTCATGGTGTCCCCTAAGTTTGGTTATATTGTACATTCATTTTCATTGAATTCTAGGAAGGCTTTCATTTCTGTCTTTATTTCCTCCTTGACTCATTGGTGACTCACTTGAGAATTATTCAGCTTTCATGAGATTATAAGCTTTTGGTAATTGTTGTTGTTGTTCATATCTAACTTTAAGCCCTGGTAGTCTGATAAAATACTGGAGGTTATTCCAATTTTTTTTGAATCTGATGAGATCTGCTTTGTAACCGAATATGTGGTTGGTTTTAGAGAAGATTCCATGGGGTGCTGAGAAGAAGGTATATTCTTTTGTGTTAGGGTGGGATGTTCTGTAGATATCTATTAAGTCCATTTGAGTCATAACATCTGTTAGATCCCTTATTTCTCTATTAAGTTTCTGTCTGGCAGACCTGTCCACTGGTGAGAGTAGGGTATGGAAGTCTCCCACTATTAGTGTGTGGGATTTGATGTATAGTTTAAGCTTTAGTAATATTTCTTTTACATATGTTTGTGTCCTTGAATTTGGGGCAAATGTTCAGAGTTGAGACTTCATTTTGGTGGATTTTTCCTGTGATGAATATGTAATGTCCTTCCCAAAATCTCTTTTGATTGATTTTAGTTTGAAGTCTATTTTGTTAGATATTAGGATAGCTACACCAGCTTGCTTCTTAAGTCCATTTGATTAGAAAGTCTTTTCCCAGCCTTTTAATCTGAGGTAGTGTCTTTCTTTGAAGTTGAGGTATGTTTCTTGTATGCAGCAGAAGGATGGATCCTGTGTTCATACCCATTCTGTTAGCCTGTGTCTTTTTATAGATGAATTGCATCCATTGATATTAAGAGATATTAATGACCAGTGATTGTTAATTCCTGTTATCTTTTGGTGGTAATATGTGTGTGTTTTCCTTCTTTGAGATTTGCTGCTGTGGGGTTATCTATTGCCTTTGTTTTTGTGGTGCAGCTAACTTCCATAGGTTGGAGTTTTCCTTCTAGTGCTTTCTGTAGGGCTGGATTTGTGGATACGTATTGTTTAAATCTGGTTTTGTCTTGGAATGTCTTGGGTATTCCATCTATGGTGGATGCTAGGTATAGTAGTCTGGGCTGGCATCCATGGTCTCTTAGTGTCTGCATTATGTCTGTCCAGGAACTTATGGCTTTCAGAGTCTCCATTGAGAAGTCAGGTGTTATTCTGATGGGTCTGACTTTATAAGTCACTTAGCCTTTTTCCTTTTCTGCACTTAATATTCTTTCTTTATTGTGCATGTTTAGTGTTTTGATTATTTTGTAGCAAGGGGACTTTTTCTAGTCTATTTGGTGTTCTATAATTTTCTTGTATCTTCATACGTATTTCCTTCTTTAATTTGGGAAAGTTTTCTTCTATGATTTTGTTGAATATATTTTCTGTGCCTTTGATTTGGTATTCTTCTTCTTCTATCCCTATTCTTCTTAGGTTTGGCCTTTTCGTGGTTGTAGCCATAAGTTTTCTCAGGTCCTATCCAGCCCCACAGTCCCAAAGCCACTTATAAAATAATCATTCAGAGGCTTGATATTAATTATCAACTATATGGCCTATGGCAGGCCTCTTGCTGGCTAGCTCTTAGAGTTAACTCATAACTATTAATCTATGTATTACCATGTGATCCATGGCTTTACCTACATCCCATTACATGTTGCTCATAGGAAGGCAGTCTGGAGTCTCCCTCACACTGCCTTTCTCTTTCCTGTCTCTCTTCTATGATTTTGTGCCCGCCTCTAAACTGCCTTGCCATAGATCAAAGCAGTTTATTTATTAACCAATGGGAACAACACATATTCACAGCATACAGGACATTCCCCAGCACTTTCCCTTTTCTATCTAATCAAAAAGGAAGGTTTTAGCTTTAATATAGTGAAATAATATACAACAAATAGTTATCAAGCAAGAATTACAGTTACAATATGTAGTCTATTTATATTTGGCAAAATTAAAGAAAATATTTTGTCACCTATCCTATATTTTTGAGTCTAAAGTTTTATATCTAATTTATCTTTTAACATAAGGAATTTTACCAAGGAAAATTATAATTATAACTATCTAGTTTTCAACTCCATCAAAGACCCCAGAAGGATATACTATTACATAAGTAAACAGGAAGAGCATTGTAAGCAACTTCTAAAAATCTAGAATGACAAAACAGCTGGCTGCATGGAGAGTCAACCAAAGTTCCTCTGCAATATTGAGGCATCCATCTTCAGCCTATAGGCCTAGAGTTTCTCAGTCACTTCTCCCTGTTTCCTGCAGAATGTTTGGCAGTCTCCTCTGCAAAGCAGGAACATGAAGGACCATCTCACCTTGTTTTGGCAAAATTTAGTGGTCATTTTTTCATGGGTCCTGCATGCCCAGTCAATACATTTCTTTCAAGCAGTCCAGGCAAGAACAGTTTGATGCCCAAATGAACTAACTTTTGAAAGTGAGTGCATTTATAATCAACCCTCTTTAAATAAAAATAAATATTTATAAACAATATTTTGGAAATTTGGGCATAACTTGTCCTACTCCTTACTGCTGATTGGGGGTGTTGGCAATCTTATGGGGATTCTGAGAAAATTAAGAATTAAAGGTAAACCTTGGCTGTAGTAGTCTGTGAGGATGGATCATCTCAGCCATTTGTTTTGAAGCTGATTTTGGACATTAGATCATCTGGGCCATGGCTGTCATCAGAGGCCTTTCAAGGGGTCTTGTTTGATCAAACAATATTAGCCTGGAAGCAATCCACAGGTTCTCATCTTCTGTGGAAACAAAAGCAGAACTTCTTTTCCAAAGCAATGTATCCTTGGATATAAATTTTAAAGTCAAGGTACCTTTAATATATGTGTGTGTGTGTGTGTGTGTGTGTGTGTGTGTGTGTGTGTGTGTGTGTGTACACATATAATTTAATGTTATTATATGTGTATTATATGTATATATATACATATAATTTAATATTTAATATTTAAGGTTTAACTTAGCAGCCTTTACAAACAAATGTCTTTCTGCAGTTAAAAATCGCAAAGACAAAATAATCAAACTCTGTGTAATTTCCATCTTTCTGTGGCTTATTTTTTATATTACTTTTACTGTCTCTTTAAAGACTTTATTTTTCAAAACTATCGATTTCTTTATACAACTGTCTATCCTCCTTTTCCTCTCTCTTTCAAACCTACATACCTTTTTACACATATTGCAAACCGTTTAGAGGTTTATTCCATCTGAATCTGTCTTTTGTGTATCTATAACCCTTCTCTGATCAGGAGAGATGTTAAATTCTTAAACTGCATGGCGAGGACAAAAAGCAGCAGCCTTGGCTACTGACTCTGCCCCACTTGGTTTTTCAACATGGCACAGGTACTGAATTGCACTTACCGCCTTAATTCTGGGAAACGGTATTAAATAGTATGACTCTACTGTGTTTTTAAGTCTGTGGCTGTGCTCCCAAGCCCAGAGTCATTAACTGAAGGAAGCCTCTTTGTCTCACAGCCTGGCTCATCAGAGACAGTGGGAGTCTGCCATGTTGGCACTGAAGCTTGCCCCAGCCAGTGGATGTGTCTCTGTGCCACAGTCTTGCATGAGACCTGAAGTAGGAAGGTCAATTTTAGAAGCTCAGTTTAAACTCTCTCAGGTTTTACATGGAAATTCTTGCTCCACGTTGGGCAGCCAAATATTGGAATTAAATCGCTAGCAACCCATGAAATCAGCTTAATGATCAAAGGACTTTATTTGGGAGTTAACTCATAACCACAGGAGATTTATCATAGGATCTGGGAAAGCTGAGCTATGTCCCACACTGAGTGGCTTTGTGAAGATCTCAGCATCCAAACCACGAAGTAGCCAAGAAAGAGGGCTTATGTGCATCCCAGTTCTTAAGGGTCTCCATGCAGCCATGTCCCAGGAGCATATACCTCAAGGCTATAGGCAAGTGTAATTGTTACTTGGGGTGGTGCTTCAGGACATGGTTCAAACCACCATCTACTACACCATGGTGTCCCAGATTTCCTGGAAATTTTTTGTTATGACTTTTTTGGCTTTAGTGTTTTCTTTGACTGATGAATCTATTTCCTCTATTGTATCTTCCATGCCAGAGAGTCTCTCTTCCATCTCTTGTATTCTGTTGGTTATGCTTGTGTCTGTAGTTCCTGTTTGTTTACTCAGATTTTCTATTTCCAGCATTCCCTCTGTTTGTGTCTTCGTTTTTTTCTATTTCAATTTCAGGTCTTGAACTGCTTCCTTCACCTGTTTAATTTTTTTTTTCTTGATTTTCTTGGCTCTCTTGAAGGTATTCATCAATTTCTTCCAATTTTTTATTTGTCTTCTCCTCAAGATATTTAAGGGAATTTTTTGTTTTATATTTAAAGACCTCTATCATCTTCATAAAGTTATTTTTAAGGTCACTTTCTTCTGTTTCTTCAACGTTATGAGATTCATGTCTTGCTGTTGTAGAACCACTAAGTTCTGGTGGTGCCATATTGCTCTTTATGTTGTTATATGTATTTTTGCACTGGCAGCTAATTATCTATCCCTCCAATAAGTGCAAGAGGTGTCTGTGTCTGAGGGAGCTGTTTTTGTTTTCGAGAGAGAGAGAAGGAAGGCACAATAATGGGGAGGTGGGGAGGATTTAGGAGGAGTGGTGGGCAGCCCTGATGAGAACATATTGTTTAAAATTTATTTTCAACAAAAAAATAAGTGTATATAAAACCAAGCAAAATAAGTTTATATAATAATATCAAGCAAAAAAAGTGTTGGTTTCATAGCTGTCAAACATGACCATATAATCCCTCATGTTTTCTAAGACAATGACATAGTCAACTTTCATGCCTGTCTGTTCTCGACTTTGTCCTCTAATTGTCTCCTTCCCAGTATTTCTGGTCATCTGGTCACTAGTGTCTGACTGTTTTTGTTGTTTGTGCAGGTATCTTGATTTGCCACTTCTTTCTCTTTTCAGAGTCAATCTGGCATGTTACTCCTACTTGCTTTCATTTGAAAAATGTGTGGCCTCTCTGTGGTGATGCATTTAGGTAAAAGAAAAAAATCAACAAGTTCCTATTAAATTCAAGAGAATTGCATTCACTTTCTTGAGAGCCATCAATGTTTAACATTTCTCAAGGACGATAGGTTCACACCGTTTTACAAGGCTGTCATCAGTGACATTTCAAAGATATTTGTCCTGAGCATTTCAAACTAGGAGAAAACTTTGATATTTAAGCAAAATATCACCAAACAGAGCCTGCTCAATGCACCATTATTAAATCTTTTAACATCTATTACCTTTCTAAGCATTTGTTTTTTGTTTCCCATCTATTTTTGATGCATTCTTAATTATTTTGTAATTCAACATATGTTTACCTGCAAAATAATCATAGATGCAAATAGTCCAGATGTTAAAGTTGAACCCTAGATGGTAATGAGGTGACCAACACTTGCTCATAAGGGCTGTCATTAATTCCATTGCATTCTCATGGCTATAAGCAAAGCTGGAAGAACTCACGTCCTTGACTATTACCACTGAAATGTACAAAGCTCTCACTGCCTCTCAGGGAGAAATCACCATCCTCATTTCTTCTCTCCTTGATACTTTGACTCAAAATATGTCAGAAATGCAATACTCACTGTAATGGGAAACTGTCATCACTAGTGAATCTCTAGGCAAAAAAAAAGAGAAAGAAAGAAAAAAACTTTTTTTTATAGTTGAGTAAACTATTTTTAAAACTGGAAGCTACTTCTTTAAGATTGATAGCATAGGTTTTGATTAAAACTATGATGTTTTTTTCTCTGTGCTATCAAGTCAAATTAATTTCTCTCTGCCTTGTAGTTTCATAGGACTTTTTCTGTCTTGAATTCTCCTATTCGTTTTCTTCTTATCTGTGTATACCAAATTCTAATTCTGGCCTATTCATTGTCTTCTTATCTGTGTCTACCAAATTCTATTTCTGGCTTGAATATTTATAAGGCTGGGTGATTGTCATAAAAAAATAACATTCTTAAGAGCATCATTCAACATATATGAAGAATGTTGGTTTAAATGTGTAATCAAAAGACAGTGATTGACACCACTCTTCATCTTGTTTCATATTTACATTTTTAAAAAGTCCTTAGTAAGGAAAGTTTTGAGGTGTCTATAATTCCCCTGAAGCAATGTTTTTGGATTGACAGGAGCTCTGTATTTCTTTATTGCCTCATGGAAACAATCAAACTCTGACAGTGTAGGGAAAGGATATGTGATTATAGAAAGAAGTACATAAATCATCTTAAAGCAGTTGGGGTATGTGTGTGTTTGTGTGTTTATTATATTGTTGTGAAAATAATTACTGTTTTTGAACTATTTCTACATTGCAGCATATTTTTCTACAGTTTCTTGTTTTGAATTAGTAACTTAGTATCTTTCTAAACTCCAAATCAAGGAAAATCAAGAACTTAAAAACACAGATGTTTATGACTGAACAGTTTGAACATGCACACTATTTTCTGATTATTGAAAACACTCACATTTTGCTCAGATATTTTACGATATGTTGAAGACTTGTGGACTAAGGATACTGCAACAGTTAGTGTTGATGGTCAACAGAACAGAGTCTAGAATCATCGAGGCCTTCAGGAAGACCTGTGAAGGTCTTTAGATTGAGGTTAGCCCTTGAGAATGTCTGTGAGAAATTCATGTTCATTGGGCTATTTCACATTTTAAGTGTGGACAAGACCATCTCTTGGGCAAAAATCTTGGACTGGATAAAGAAGAGAAAGGGATCTGTATAGGCATTCATTGTTTTCTGCCTCCTAATTGTGGGTGCAATTTGACCAAAGGCTCTTAGTTCTTTAACTTCTCTGCCATGATAGCCTATACCTCAGATCTGTGATTTAAAATAAATCATCTCTTTTTTTATACTGTTTAGATCTGCATATCACTGACAATGTAATTTTCAGAAGAAGAGGAAGTAGGAGCAACTACTTTTTCAGAAAGCAGGCACATTATTCTTTTTTTAAAATTAAAATTTTTTTCTTTATTTTACATACCAACCACAGTTTTCCCTTCCTCCGCTCTTCCCATTACCTCCACCCAACTGCCATGTACCCCCTCCCCATCTACCCATTCCTCCTTCATCTCCATTCAGAAAGGGGCAGGCCTCCCATGGGCTTCATCACAGTAGGGCACATCAAGTTGAGGTAGGACCAAGCTCCTCCCCCTGTATAAAGGCTGGGCAAGGTAATCCAGCATGGGGAACAGGTTCCCAAAAGTCAGCTAAGTGCCAGGGATAGGGTCCTGATCTTACTGCTAGGAGTCTTTGAGGGAGGAACCCACAGAGAGAGCTGACCATCTCTTTCTTGAATTACTTCTGTCAGGATATTTTGTCACAGCAACAGAAAAAGGAAATAGGATGGGAAATAAAATCAAGACACAAAACATGAGCCTTTTATAAAAATTGTCATTAAGGAATCAGTGGTTATTGTGATGGCCCTACTCCTACAGAAATTAATTAAAACTAAGTTTAATGAGTGTTTAACACTCAGCTTACATGTAGTCGCATTGATAAAGTCAACAAGTCAAAATGTTTGTCAATTCTGAAAACATCATGGGATTTTGTTTGTGATAATAAATAATTTTAAGTGGTACTATAAGAATATCAAGAAATTATCTGTTAAACATATCAGTGCCTCGTTAAGGGATCAATATATATTACCAATAAATCACATCATTTCATATTTCGTTTTTCTGAAGACAATTTTTAAGTATGTTACCAACAGATATTACATAGAGACTGCTATTTCTCTTCTTTCGTCATCTCTTATTAAGAAAACATGAGGTATTCTCCAAGGGATATTTCTGTTGTTCAATGAAAAATACAGTTTGCAACCCTTCACACTCAATTTCTGTTCAACAAGATATTATAATTTTTCTATCATCTTTCATTAAATAATTAATAGGAATCTGTGATATAAACACTGTGTCTTCCCTCAAAGTGCTTGTAGTTTAGTGCTGGTGATGGCAGTTAGAGAATGAGGGAGGCTGATACTCAACAGCTGTCTTAGTTAATGTCCCACTGCTATGAAGAGACACCATAAAGAAGGCAACATGTAGAAGAAAGCATTTCATTGGGAGCTGGCTTACATTTTTAGAGTGCTTGTCCTTGACTATCATGGTGGGAAACAGACAGGCATGGCAGTGGAGCAGTAGCTAAGAGTTTTAAAGCCTGATCTGAAGGAAGCAGGAAGGCAGATGGAGAGAGGGGGGTAGACAGATACAGAGAGACAGAGAAAGGGGGAGAGAGACAGAAAGAGAGAGAGAGAACCTGGAGTGGGCTTTTGAAATTTCAAAGCCCACCTCCAGTGATCCATCTCTTCCAACAAGGCCACACCTCTTAATCCTTCTCTAAACAGTTCACAAGCTCAGGGGCTAGACTTTCAGATATTTGAGGCTATGGGGGCCATTCTCATTCTACACCACTGTAGACATGTCAACAGTGGCAGAGGTGGACACACAGCTCTATGATGGTCCCTGACGCTTCCTAAATAGATTTTATCAGAGACCTCCACACAGGCCACCAGACAATTCTTAGCTTTGATGCAAAAAAAAATAATAATTTAAAGACAAGCCAGTAGAAAGCTAAGCATGAGTTTATTAAAAGATATTTTAATATAGATCATAGGCAAAGGGTTAAATGCAAGAGAGATGCTCAGAAAAAGAGACACATTCCAGAGAATGGATGTGGCTTTCTCAAAGGAGTGTCTCATTTCATTGCCTTTGCAATAGTCACAGGTAGAGGTTATTATCTTCAATTGGTTGCTGAGAAATTTAATTGAGATTACAGTATGATTATTGATCAGCACCCAATAAGATTTTAATTTATCAGTTCAAACACTAGATCACAAGGATACAGGAAGTTAGGATATCTCCATTGCAAACAGAATCAATAGTCTTGCTTATGAAATTCCCAGGGAGTATCTGGGAGAGGAATCTAGCACTAACCAAGTTCATATACCTTCAGGCTTTAAGCCTGATTCATGGTTATTCTCATATTAAATAATTTACTTATGAAAGAATTAACATCTTCATGTTGGCAGCCTTCACAGCAAATGTCATTCATTAGTGCTGATACCCCTACTTCTAAGATAGGGAGAGGCTTCAACCAAACTAGAGTGAGAGCACTCCTGCTTCAATGAGTTACAGAAGGTATTATAGGTACATTTAACCTGAATTCAGGGAGAAGACGGGAATCTGCAAAGAGAACAGGAGTTAGCTGAGATGATGCTAAGAGGAAAAAAAAACTTCCAAGCAGAGAATCACAGAAACTGCCTACAGGAGAGCCCAAGGAAGGAGGAAGGACACCCCGGGATGTGGAAAGCTGCTGAGAGGCAGGCTGAAGCAGAAGCCAGGGTCCACTGTATCTCAGTGTGCAGGAACTTTCTGCTGTGTTTGGAAAATGCTCTCATTTTATCCAGACATCCACAAAGAGACTGGGAAGCTTTGGATAGGTGTGATGGGATTCAGTTTGCTGTTTACAAAGGAAGGATATAGATGCTTTGGGGCTTTTAGTCTAGCTGCCATGTGGAGAATGGCTTAGTAGGGAGCAGTCCTAGGGTAAAGGCTGTTTTGTAGTCTGCTGTCAAAATCTATGGAACAGGAATAAAAAGTGGTCTACCTTGAGGATTGTCTGTGCATGTGGAAGGGAGGGTATTTATAGGAGAATTGAAGTTAATTTAATTTGTATATTTATTGATTTGGGAAGAAGAGAGAATCACATATGGCCCTTCACTTCAGCAGAGGACACAGGAATGTGACATTAAATAAATGGTGTAAAGGTTGGGACACAGTAATATTTGAGATGTCTTCGGGTAATTTGTGAAAAAATTCAATCACATAATAAAACCTGTAATAGAAATTTCTAGCTTTCCCCTTGAGAATGGACCCAACTGCTAAGAAGAAAACCTGAGGAGCCCTGGTAATTGAAAAGAGGAGGGGAGTAAAATCAGAAAAGGGGCTTGAGAAAAAAATGGCCACATAGTCAAGAAATAGAAACAGAACAAGATAGCATTACAGAATCCAAAGAAATAATGCTATATTTGATAAGAAAAATAATGGTAGCCAAAAGATATTCATGTACCAATGCCCAAAGGGGAAGGATATAACACAATGTATGGCAAAGGGATTTTTTTTTGGGGGGGGGTGTATGATTAAGTTAAAGATTCTGAGATGTGATGTTTTACTGGATTGTTATCTCAATACGGTGGTTTGAATGAAACAAATTCCCATTGGCTTGAGCACTTGAACACTAGGTTCCCATTTAACAACACTATTTGGAGAGATTTAAGAGATAGTGAACCCTTGCTGGGGAAAGCACACCAATGAAGGTGGCTTCTGAGCATCAATAACCTTGCCCTGATTTCAGTTTGCTCTCTGGTTCATGTTCGCAGCTGAAAATTCCTGATGTGTCAGCTCCCTGCTCTTGTTGCCATGGTGTTCCCACCATTATAGACTCAAACTCTCCAGAACCCTGAGCCAAAATCAACTCTTTCTTCCATGAATTCCCCTTGGGGATTATGTTTTATCCCAGCAACAGAAAAGTAACTAACACAGTAAATTCAGAATGTATACCCTCTTGTAAAAGGGTAACAGAAAGACCAGAGTCACACACACACACACACACACACACACACACACACACACACACACACACACGCACACACACACACACACGAAGAAAAAGAAAAATAAATGCAAGTCATACAGAAAGCCTGTAGAGGCTGGAAAAGGACTTTCCTCTAGGGCAGTGGTTCTCAACTTTCCTAATGCTGTGACCCTTTAAATACAGCTCCTCATGTTATGGTGACCCCCATCCATGAAGTTATTTCATTGCTATTTAATAACTGTAATTTTGCTACTGTTATGAATCAAATGTAAATATCTGCTATTCACGACATCTAATTTGCAACCCCTGTGGGTGGTCTCAATCCACAGATTGAGAACCACTTCTCTAGAGAGAAGAGTCTCAACCCTGACAGTCGATTTCAGTCTTCCAACCTCCTGGGCTGATAGAAAGTCAGTCTCTGTTGTTTGAAACCACAGATGCTGTGCAGATGCATAACAATAGCAAAAGGAAAATACTGTTCTAGGTGACTTAATGCCTGCAGTATAGAATTTATTGAGGAAAGAAATGTAATTAAGAAGAGGCAATGACTTATTTGCATTCTCCTTTGATATATCTCTCTCCGTGGTATTCCAAGCTGCTGACATTTCAGTTCAAAATCTCGCATATATGAGGCAAAATTAAAACTCTGTCATGTCTTAGTCTCCAGACTATTTTCCTCTTTCAACTTTTAGGGTCTTCTTATGTTCACATTATATATATAAAGTTCAGGGGTTTTAGTTATTCTTGGTGAAATGAACTGAAGAAAATTTCCCAAACTGATTTTTAATGTGTACCATTTGTTCTTTGTGAGAATGCTTGTCAGGGAAAAAAAAAACAGTCTTAGCTTGATTAAATCCAAAGTTTTATTTTATTGGGAAATGATTTTCTCATAAAAACTTATTTCCTCTGTCTGGTAACACCTACTCATTGCCTGTAGAATATAATTTGCAAATATTCCTTGAAGGCTTGCGTGCTAAACTGACATAGCCCAGCCACTTCTAATCCATTCCCTTCTCTTTCACTTGATAGTTATTACCACCCAAACAGAATGTATTCGAGGAGGAAACATATCCCATATCCCAGGGCTCATAAGAAAGATGAAAAAGTCTAAAATGAAACCATATGAGAAATTAACACTGTCCTAGATCTAAGGTTGAATGTCTTTACTAGATACCTATCAGCAACAAAGAAAAAGATAACAGACAGGTTTTATGACTGAAATCACATGCAGAATTTCAGCGATGTCATCCTCATCGATTGCTGGGAGATTGTCACTGAAAGTACTGTAGCTAGATTGTGACTGAGACAGAAACTGGAAAGCTTCACTAATAAAGATCAGCCATGATGCCAAGAAGGATCAGGGAACATCTAGGAACTCAGTAATTTGTGCCTTGTGCATGAGTAACATTGAATTATACAGCAAGTTCACTAATTCCCTATTCATATGAAAAATTTTTAGAAAGAAAATTGAATTTTGTTTCCTCAATTCTATTAGCATTGAGAAACACTTCTTGTGATAACACTAGAATCTATACTGCATTTACTGTGTGAAATCGCAGCATTTAGATAACTCTAGCAGGTTAGCCAGAGCTGTGTAATGAGATACTGCTAGAGATGAGTTCTTGAAGAAGAACATTTTCAAATTTTGAAAGTGCATGTAATTTGAACTTGCTACTGAAAACAGCGAGTTCTAAGTTGGAAGTGGTGGCTCACACCTATAATTTTAGTGTGGAAGATGTTGAGAATGGAAGACTATCATGAGTTTGTGGCCAGCCTGGACTCTGAAGTAAAACTCTGGTCTCAAAAAATATATTTAAAAATTAGAAAAATAAATAAATAAATACATTTGCTATAAAATAATTTATTTATACGCAGTCCAGGAAGTGAGGAAAAGTTATTTTATGAAAATGAAGAAAATATTTATGTGAGTAGAAAAATACTATGTAGTATATGCATCTAAATTTATAGACTTGCTTGCTTCAACCCCAAACCAGGTATAGGTATGAGATAATAAAAAAATGACAAAGCAAGAAAGGAAAACTTACCTGACTTTATAGCTTGGAACTGGGCTACAATTGCCTACAGGTACCTGGAGAAAGGTTGATGGTGTGACACACAGAGCTTAATAAAGGCATTATCCAAATAAAGCTAGTAGCCACTGGAGAAGACAGCACCTAACTTCAAACTGAAGCTACTCACTGTATACAGTTCAGATGTGCTTAAATTATATGTCTTCTCATGGTGTCTATGGTAAAGGCTTGGCCTCCCAGAAGGTGCAATATAGAACATCTATAGACCTATATAGGTGGAATCTTATTGTACATTCATAGGTCATTTATAACATGTCCTCAAAAAGGAATATGAAGCATTCTCATTCTCTTCCTTTCTCTACCCAAGTCACCAACATGACTTTCTGCAGTTATATAGATTTCTGTCCAACATACCACTATCAGTCACCCTCATCAGAATATAACTGGTTCAGATGCCAATGCTTGGAACATCCAAGTCTGTACCCACATGAGCCTTTCCTCTTCGTGATGAAGTTACTTCAGGTACTCATCATAATGGCAAAAATTTGAGATACAATGTTTGATACTTCAATGTCTTCAAAAAAGGGAAAAGCAATTGCTGCTATGAATCCCCTTTTAAGAAGAAAATCCAGGAGCAGCCACAAGCTGTCTACCAAATAAAAATGAAAACAGAAAGAAAAAACATCCTCCTCAAGGTAGAATGCAAAATAAATCTCTGAACTGTGCATAAAACAAGTTACTGCTGAAGCAGCAAAAACTAAGCCAAGCAAAGAAAAACAAACAAGAGAAAAGAGCTATTACAGACAGTCTTCTAGTTTTGCTGCTGTTGAGGTAGATAAACATGACCAAAAACAAGTGGAAAAGAAAGGGGTTTATTTGGCTAATAGTTTACAGCCCATCATCAAGAGAAACCAAGATAAGAACTTCAGTGGGAACCTGGAGGCAGGAACTGAAGTGAGACCACTGAGGAATAGTATTTACTGGCTTTCTTTCCATGGTTTGCTTGACCTGCTTTCTTATACAACTGAGGCACAGCTGCCTAGGGATGGCACCACCAGTAGTGGGCAGGACCCTCCAACAGTAAGTATTAATCAAAACATTCCCCACAGATATTCTCATAAGCCAATCTGATGGAGGCAATTACTCAGATTTCCCTCTTTCAAAGTGAAATCTAGTTTCTGTCAACTTAACAAAAACTAACCAATGCCTTAAGCAAGATGGCAACTGAGTAATATCTATCAGCAATCATTTCAGAGGACAACCATTTCAGAAGTCCTTTCCTGACCCATAATGTAAATATTATAAATATTAAAAAGCCGATGTTACACAACATGAAATAAAAACAAACCAGTTGTAGTTGAGAGTTGAATTAGTCAGAAAGAGTTTATAATCATGAAGACCTAAATTTAGATCACTGGCATTCATATGACCCAAAGGCCAGAAAAGGGCTAGGGAGATCGGTTAGTAGGTAAACGCTTGTTGTAAGCATGAAGCCTGGCATTCTTATCTTCAAAACCCACAGAGACAGATGTAATGGCATGCACCTGTAATTCCAGTGTAACTATAAGATTAAGTAGAGACAGAATTCCCCTCCCTCAAGCTTCATGGGTCAGCTAGCCTGGTGCCCCATGGGTGAACAAGGGGCAAAGACAGGGACAACATCCCAGGATTGTCTTCCACATGCACACCATGGCATGTGTTCATCCACATTCTCACATACAAACATTCATATCCAGGAATATGCACACACAACATCCAAACTAACACACATTCATCAGAGAGAGAGAGAGAGAGAGAGAGAGAGAGAGAGAGATGGAAGGTAGATGATACTTCAGTGGATGGAGCCACTGCCAGGAGTATATAGGAGTATGCAGTCAGCACAAACTGGATTTGCTGGGTTATTGAGAGAGAGAGAGAGAGAGAGAGAGAGAGAGAGAGAGAGAGAGCACACAAGGGAGGAGATGTGGAGAATGAGTGAATATGGGAAGAGTTAAGAGGAGGAATGAGGGTTACTGTGATCAAAAATGTATTCTTTGAAATTCTCAAAGAATAAAATTTTTATATTAAAAACTGAATGTATTCTGAGATGGAAGTTTATAGGTATGAATGCTTACTTTCAGAGAATCTCAAATAAATATCCTAATGATGTATTTCAAGGTCTTCAAAAAATAAGAACATTCCAAGATTAGTGGAAGAGAATAACAAAGAGCAGAAATTAATGAAATGCTAGCTGGAAGAGCAATTCACTGAATAACAAGAATAAAAAAATGACATTTTGAAGAGTAAATGCGATCGATAAGTCATAACAAAACTGACCAAGTAAGAGACAGGATGGCAAGAGTGAGAAAGAGGATAGCAAAAGGTCAGATATCACAGAAACCCAGATCAACACAAGGGGGTATTTTGAATATACTCTAATAAATTGTAAAATCCAACCTCTGAATTTTGCCAGGCCTTGAAAGAGCTAACACCACTAATGCTCAGTGCATTCCATAAAAGATCCCACATTTTCAACTATTAAAGACAAGATACAGTTTATACTTATCCTTGAGAAACAAGAATATTGATCTTGGGGCTGGGCAGTGGTGGCGCACACCTTTAATCCCAGCACTCGGGAGGCAGAGCCAGGCAGATCTCTGTGAGTTCGAGGCCAGCCTGGGCTACCAAGTGAGTTCCAGGAAAAGGCTCAAAGCTACACAGAGAAACCCTGTCTCGAAAAACCAAAAAAAAAAAAAAGAATATTGATCTTAACAAAAATTATAGTAATTGGAAGGAAAAATATTACTAATATATAAATAAAAAATAAATATTCAGCTGGTACAGAAAAAAGAGAGAGAGAAGGTAGGCCTTGGTTCAAGATAAAATCTCTTACCAAAGTTCAAGAAGTAAACTTTCTTAGACCTGCTGAAGCACAGCTGTCCTAATAGTCTATAGAAAGTATTATTGATGAGGTGTTGGAAGTATTTCTTTGAAAGCAAGATAAATATAATGATTTGATTTCTTCAACTAAATACTCAATGGAATATCTAACTCACAGTTTAAAATCAGAAAAAAAAGAATGAAAGATAAATAAAATAAAAGGAACCTAAAATTTTTTATTATTTAAAGATGTTCTAATTGAAAAGACTCAAATGACCTATCTAAAATTCAAAGGAACTGATGAAATTATACCTAGATTGAAGGTTTTAAGGTTAATGTGGAAAAAATATTGTGATTTTTTTTTATGTCTCGTCAATAAACAATTAGGAGAAAAAGCTTGTAAAATACTATATTTATGCAACAGGAAATGTTGTAAGGTTCCTGGGGAGAGTTCTTTCATTTCAAAACCCACACAGAGAACAATATGCAATTATTAAAGGACCATCCAGATGATAAACTAGTGGAAACACCAGCACTTACTTTAAACCCTCATCCTCTCCCTATTGATAATCACTGCATTCCCAGCCAAAATCACCATAGGATTTGGTTGAAATTTTGACAAGCTATTCTAAAATGTTTATAGAAGATCAAAGAGGAAGTATATTCAAGGCACCAATGAAGAAAAAGAACTTAGCAGACCATGTGCTGCTGGATGTGTTATACTATAGTTTGGTGTGATGTGTTCCCCAGTTTCATTTGCTAGACATGTACCTCCAGTGTGGTGGCAGAACTTCAAAACTGAGATGAGGGAGAAGGTAATCTTAGGTCATGAGGTTTTCAGGTGCATGGGAATTTGTGCTGGTTTGTGGGAGCAGGCACTTCTGGATTAGTTCTCATGATAGGGTCTGTAAAGCAAAGGCACCCAGGTGTTTGGGCCTCCTGCTTTTAGCTGGTTCATTTAACCATTCTCAACTGCACTGCTGCACAGCCAAGTGGCTCTTGCCAAGGTGACAGTCATGGGCCATTCACACTTTCTACTCACCAGAATTTTTGAACACCAGATGCATTTCTTTTCTCAGGCTAAGACAAATCGAGATGACGTGATGTGAAGTTGGAGACTAACCAGGGCTCGGTGGGACAGACTGAGGGAGTTTGTAAACAGCTTCACAAACAAATAGAGGCCATGCGTGAGGGACTAGCATCTCAGAACTCCCAAGATTAAGATTCTATCCAAGTAATGGCGACAGTCTTCCACACACAAAATCCATTCATATGCGTTCATGACTTAAATGTTCAAAACTAAACTTTAGATTTTTAAGCCAAATATAGGAGGAAGCTTTAAGTTTCATAATCCAAACATTACTTAAGGCATGATGATGTTAAATATAAAAAATTAAAACTTCACATTATTTGCAATGAGCCACTTGGATGTATACTGAGCTTTACTTAACCAAAATGATGGGTTTTTACATTTCAAGACAGATGCTTCATATGTCAGTAGGAGCTGACTTCAAAGCATTTTCAACCAATTTTTCAGAACAAATAACCCCAAATGATAAAGGTAATCTGTGAATAGTCAATATTAATTTTCTAGGGAAAAAATGAATAGTACATAGGTGGTTATTAGAGAAAAATAATGGATTAAAATTATAATGTAGACTTTCCATTTTATCGTTTTCCCTGTTGTTTTTCAATACCAAGAGGCCATTTTTCTTAATCCTAAAATTCTACCTCTCTAAATAAAATATGTCTCCGTTTCTGGAGCTTCATCCATAAAAGCCAATGGTCTAAAGGGGGATATAATAAGAGCAAATGACAACTGCTTCCTTCTTCCATGATATTTAAAAGTAGTGTTCCTTGTTATAGAATAATGAAACCATAAAAATCTAAATTTTCTTTTTTAAGTTTTGGAAATTTTTTTCTATGCCTTTAGTCATTACGTGTTTAAAAGCAACTTAGTTCTTTAAGTTGCTGAAGATTTTCTCAGTTATTCAATCCCAATGCCTACTATAACTAATCCTTGACATCTTGTCATCTTGTTCTTAGAAATAAGCACAGCTATAACTCTGTGCCAATAAGAAAGGGTTTGTGCACAGGGAGCTAAGTATAGGCTTCATATCTTCTTATTTATATCCCCTTTCCCTTTTTTGATCATATTGAGGCAAACCATTTGAATATTCTGTTCCTCCTAGCCAGTCAGTAAGGAAGAGCCATTTTCTTCCTGAATCTTTAAAGCCACAACCAGCCACAATGCTACTAAAATAAACACAGGCCTTGCAAATCCACAAACAGATAGAATTCCTCTGGTGGCATTTAACCAATAAGAAAGAATTTAAAGGAAAATCAGTCCCAATGTATTGGTCCCAAGAGACAGATTCTTGACTACAGCTGTCATCGGGGTATTATTTCTGTTAATGAGACCTCAGGATAGCCTCAGAACCTAATTTAAAATAAAAGTTAAAAGGAAAAACATCCCACTCAGTTCTCATTCCTAACCCACAAAGAGGTTGCCCCAGCTGACCCCAGTGTGGTCCTCCCTGCCTGCATTGGGCTGCCTGAACTCCTACTCAATGTGTGCTTTCATTTGTTTGATAAAACTTTCTGATGGCTGGTCTGCTATATCATTCTATAAATTCTTTTATCCACAAGACCAATGATCTAGACAGAAAGGGATCTGACCTCCACGGTTATCATCTCACAACAGTATTTCCCTAGGACTGGATTCAATCTTTAGCATCAAAATCAAAAATAAATGTAGCTGAATGTTTTCCTGGTCCTGTCTGGCTCCCGCAGCCTCACAGTCTGCAGCCACTCAGACCCAAGTAAATACACCCAGGCTTATATTACTTAAAACTGCTTGGCCATTAGCTCAGGCCTACCACTGACTAACTCTTACACTTAAACTCGGCCCATTTCTGTCAATCTATATGTTGCCACACGCTCCATGACTTTGCCTGTGTGCAATTACATGCTGCTCCCTGGACAGTGGACTGGCATCTCCTCTACCAGCCTTCCTGACCCAGCCTTCCTCTTCCCAGAATTCTCCTTGTCTATTTTTCCTGCCTGGCTACTGACCAATCAGCGTTTTATTTATCAACCAATCAGAGCAACACATTCACAGCATACAGAGCGATATCCACAGCACTTTCCCCCTTTCTTTGTTTTCAAAAAGGAGGGTTTCAACTCCAACACAGCAAAATTATATATAACAAAACAGTCATCACACAAGAATTACAGTTACAATATCCACTCTATTGATATTTGGCAAATCAAATAAAAGTTAGTTATTATAATTGTTCCTAAGCATCTGCTATTCCTTGCAAAGATAACCAGAGATACACAATCAATTTTGCAAGCACTGTCACATGTATACATGTGTGACTGTGTCTTGTTTTCTGCTATTTAAAGGACATTCTGGAAAATAGGTGCATAAATGTCCAAATGAATAGTTCCATAGATATTATTTTCAATCTATTAACTTAGGAAAGGAAGGAACGTAGACTGGTGTATATATTTCACCGAAATGAAAGCTTTTACAGGGAGTATTCTCAACTCCCTTGCACTCTGGTAGCATATTCATGCACAACTCTATTGAAGGTTTTGCCCTTGTGTTGATAATACCAAAATTAATCTAAAAAAGAAAGACATTATTGATCTTTGTTCTAGAAGTATTAAGTATTTTAAAAATAGTGCAATGTTAATAACTTAAAAATTCAAAATATCAGTTGTCATTTAAAGTCATCTGTGGTTTGCTTCATGAATTGAAATATTGAAAGCCAAATACTGTTGGTGAATTTGTCAGTACATCACCCACTTTCCTTCCTTATGAGTCACCTGCCTGTCCTTGCCATATTTTCCAAATGAAGAAAAATCATTCTATTTACTCTTTCCAATTAAAGAACAGTTTTTCAAAGACAGGACAATTTTCTTCCTGTTTTGATTTTCTTGCATATATCTCATGCCTTATTTTCAATATGTATCACTAATCTAAACAGGGAAAAAATAAATGAAACAAAATTGAATAATAGATCAAACTGATATTTTAAGGGGTTATTTTAATTTCAGCCTCTTCTACTATACTAATCAAACACAGCATTTACAAAAAAAAAAAAACCCATTAAGTTTAAATAACTATTCTATTAGTCCTCATATAGTCACCCAATATTTTTTTCTGGTGTATTGGTTAAAATGATAATAATACACATGAGACATTGTTAGTTTCTGTTTCTAAGATAACATCACACACACACAAAAAAAAAAAACTGGGACATTGGCTCCATACAAAATGCACAGGGGTGTGGTATCACACTTGAACACAGACTTTAACTACAGCTATTTGGGGTTTAAACCCTTTTTGTGTCCAGATGATTAAAGTGAGATTTTATTCCTTTGGGTAACTAAGAGGCACCTCCCTCTTCAGCAAGACTGAGTGAAAACTGTAACTGTATCTTTGCACTGAGCAGTAAGTCATTTGAGCTCATGTCAGCAGCTTATGCTTAAGTAAAAAATGCTAAACATGGTCTTACACTAGTCTTCCCATGTGTACAGTCCCCCTATAACTTCCAGCTCTCTCAGCTGAAACACAGATACAGAAATTGGAGCCTGCCCTACTCTGAAAGACAACCTCTTCCTGCCAGGCTTCATCAAGCATTGTGAATTCTATAGACTTTCCTGTATTAATACGCTTTTTAAAATGCCCTCCATAAACAGGATGACAGTGGGAAGTATGCTCTTCTGTGATTGCGTGGCATAAAATTCATTAGCTTCTAGTCTGCATTCTTTCAGCATCGTTTATAGCACCAAGAAAACCAGCGACAGTTCCAGAGGAAGGAAATGAGCGGTGGGCTCAGAAATCCGTCTCTCCTTCATTTTGATAAGCGGCCACACTCATCTCAGTGAAGTTTGACAAGCAGCCACAACAGCAGTGAGTTCATCTCCTGAATTCTCTTTGCTGAGTGGAAAAGACCCTTTTCACGGAAGCTCATTTCTGTGGTTACATCATTAAACTGTAAGAAAGAAACAACTCCCATTTTCCATACTCTTGGAGGGACAGCTTACATGAAAACAGCCACTCAGAGATCTAATTTTTTTGTGTGAGTCAACATTCAGCCTGGTGTCCAAGAACGAATGCTATGATTCCTACTTTGAAGCCAGTTTAACTGTTATCTGTTATTTATGCTTACATTGTTCCTGTAAATTTACTGAATTATCCTTTACTACATGCTCAGTGATTCTTTGTTCAAATGACTGTGTAAAATGCATGCGTGTCTCACATTTTACACACATTGGTTGCATATAATCTTTCAGCAGCACCTGCCTGTTCCAATTCTCTAAAACTGCACAGGAAACTTCCTCCTAGTCATATCATGTTTAGTACTGAATTCAGAAAAGAATTTTCAGACAAACAGAGAAGATACTCTGAATACAAGTACATTTCTCATCCTTAACTTGATGTCATCCAGGTGATATCAGCTGCCCTCAAAAAGATAAACAGTGAACAACAGGAAAATAATTTGATCTTTAGCTTTTTAGTTTTTCAAACATTTGTTTGTATTTTTATTTTTTTCTCTACTTATGTGTGCGTGTGCGCATGCGTGTGCGTGTGCGTGTGCGTGCGTGTGTGTGTGTGTGTGTGTGTGTGTGTGTGTGTGTGTGTGTGTGTTCAGTTGCCAAGGTTGGGTTCACTGAAACTGGAGTTATAGGTAGTGGTGAGCTGCCCAGTGTGCATTCTGGGAACCAAACTCAAGTCCTCTGCAAGAGCAATATACTCTCTTAGCTACTTAGCCATCTCTCCAGACCTCCAAACCTATTTTTAGTAAGTAAGAAGTATGTGATGTAAATCTAGAGATTCTTACCTACTGAATAGAATCTCAGTGTTCCCAATATATCAATCGTTGTAATGTAATATTCAAGTCAGTTCTGATAAGCAGAGTGAGCACAGCCCGATTTTACTGATACACATTACCTGGTAATCTAAGAAGTTTTGAAGCTACAATTTGAAATTATTACTTATATTACAAGTTTTCAAGTTTATAAAGGAATTCTTAACAATGTTTGGCTAAATAAAATAAATTCCATCTTGCGTGAAGTATTTGCTTAAAGATTATTTTGTATCTCATCAAGGATCAGATGAAATACTGATGAGCACAATGGACTATTTATCAAAAGTAGAGATCTAGCAACCTAGAAAATGCAAAGTTACAGTTCAATTTCCAATTTCATTTTCAAACATTTCACCCTGGAGATTTATCTCTATAAAATGTGTCAGAGTAAAAAGAAGTACGGAATGCAATTGGTTACTAAATTGTACTCTGCACTTAATATTGTGCAAATATAAAGAGAAATCATTTTTTACTTAACATGAAGAAATATGTGGACTGTCTGAAATACTTGTGGTTAAGTGAGAAAGGTAATACCAAGACGGATAAAGTTGAACAAGACATGTAGTATTGTTGGAATGTTCATAATTTAATAAAGGAAATGGACAATGAACAATAATGAATACATAGAATAAAAATTTTTAAGTACATGGTATATGGCAGTACAGAATGGAAATTAAGAAAACTTTGAACGAAAAGGATGTTTTAGATGCTTTTAAAGGATGAACAAATACTAGGGGAAAGTACAATGCTTTGAAACTAAGAATCGGTCATTTAAATTAAAAATTCAATGAATGTGTGCTTTTCAAGTTATCTGCAGAAGATACATGAAATGATAAAAGATATATCTGCAGAAGAATAATGATAAATGCCTTGATGCAGTCCAGAGATATACCTTGACATCCTACTCCACAGATACTTGCTCAGTCATGTTCACTGCTACTCTATTGGCAATAGCTAGGAATAGAAACAACCTAACTGTCCTTCAATTCATAAATGGATAATGAAAGTGTGGTACATATATACAGAGAAATACTACTAAGCTGTAAAAGAAAGTGAAATTTGCAGGTGAACAAATGGAAATGGAAAAAAAAAATGAGTCAAGTTAGTCAGGTCCAGAAAAACAGACACTTCCTGATCCCTCTCATCTGCAGTTCCTAGCTCCAGATCTTCAGATATGAGTACACAACAATGGGATAACCATAGAAATCAGGAAATCTTGAAGGCATTGCAGGGAGAAGGGCTTCAGAGAAGAATAGCAAGATACAGGAAATATGAATAGAGAAGGAATGATAAAAAGGAGTTGAAAGATGAGGGACAGGAAATGTAAAAGTAAAAATACTCTTAAATGACATTGCAGAAAGATGGAGAGGGTAGCATCTGAAAGGACGTGCCTGAGGGGAGTGACCTGCTACACTGAGGTTTTCTGAGGCAAAGCTAATGGTGGGGGAGGGGCTCTTTGTGCTGAGGGTAGATTCCACCAGAACTCAGCAGTCCAGTGTTGTGAGACTATGAAGTCTGACAGTCACCATATGAATCAGAAAATCCCTCCTGTGTCATGCCACTGTTTCATAAGCATACACTTTTGCCAGGCTGCTTTGAATTGTAGAATATAAAGTCTAGTGTTAGATAACACCATCAGTCTTTTCTCCCCTACAGCCTGTCTAGCAATATGTAAACTAGCCAGCAAGGAAAGATTTCCTGTATGAAACCGGGGTAAGGTTGATTTCTCTGTGTCCTATAGTCAAAGTGAGTGATAGGAAAGAACCATATTAATTGTAGTTGGGACCTATGCATGCATGCATTAATTCAATGCTCACTGTTCTTGACTGTGGATATAATGTGGCTAAGTGTGTCAAGTCCCTATTACCTTGATTACCTCACAATGATGGAATATAACATGAAATTGTGAGTCAAATAAACCCTTTCTCCCTTAAGTTGCATTTACTCATGGTATTTTTATCACAGCAATAGGAAATGAAACTAAAACATAGACGGTTGTCAGTACTGATCAGAAGAAGCAGTTATATATTGACAAACTCTATGCTACTATTTAAGTTAGCGGTCTTTCACAATTAAAGTATGATGGTAAAATCATACTTCATCATGTATGTCCAGAATGTGCTTCTGCAAGCATCGTGACAACATGCTTCAGTTTCCCCATGGAAATTAGCTTGCATAGGTACATAAGTCAGGCTGATAACTCGTGTGATGGCTTCACATTGTACTTTCTTGAAGCTAATCTGGGATAGCATCCTAATAACTATAGGAGTGGGCCAAGGAGACCTTCCAACATCACAAATTGGAGCTGAAGTGTCACTCTACCTCTGGAATCTGCATGGTAGAAAATGCAGGAATTTTTTTTTTAATATAACCCATTATACTTGTTGGTAAAAGTGTGCTGCATAGAAAACCACCTATTTAAGGACATGAGTTGTTTTTCCAGGGGGAATAGTAATTGTTGTCATTTTTCAATTGTGACTCTAATAAGTAGAGAACATTTAAAAATATATTACACAATCAGTATATAGATGATATTATATAAGACATAATCACATAATAGCAAATGCCTGTGTACCAATTCCCCCAGCTGTATGTGAAACAGGTGGTTTTTTTCTCTCCTAATATAACTATGAGACTCTATGGAGAGTCTTGAAGGGAGACAGTGATATGAGAGTCCCCAAATGTTGTGTGATTTATGATCACACTGTGAACCCCGCCCGAGTTTGTGTTTGTGTTAATTAAATAAAATCAACCTTGGGTCAGGAGGTGGAGCCAGCAACTAGTTGACAGAAAGTAATCCTAGAGACTCAGAGGGCTTCTGGAAAATGGAGAGAAGACACATAGGAAGTAGGAGGGAGGAATGTTGAGGTTGGTGGTTCCTTTTAGTTTGGAGCCATGGAAAAGATGCTCTTTTCTGAGATGCTGACAAAGAGGGAAGATAGGCTGGTTGTTCCTCAGTCTCTCTGGCTAGCAGGTTTTCACCCTAGTTTCTGACTCCGGAGTTTTCACTGGTAAATAGAATGATAGAGATTTAGTTAAAAACAACATTTGGTGGCAGTGGCAGGAGGCAGATCCTGCCAAATGTAGAGGTCCTGCTGGGCCACTTCTTGAGAAGCTGGCCAGTAACTGCAGAGTCGCAGTTATTGGTTGACACAGCAGTAGATTCAGGTGTAGCCACTGTGCCTATGGAAAAACAATACCCAAACATTCATGAGTCAATTAAAAGTGTCAAAGCTTGTGGAAACTACAGAGCAAGATGTGTTGTGACTATGTGGTATTCCATTTCTCTTATCTACAGCACCCATCTGTCTTCTCTACCTCTTATACCCATTCAGCATACACTTCTAGCTACTCAATAAAATTCCTGATTGCCTTGTGTCAATATGAGTAAAAGATGCTCTCTGTTCATGCCAGTCCAACATTCCTATATCTGAAGGCCACACTCTCAAGCTCCAAGGTTGTAGACTCTGTCCATCAGGTGTCCCATCTGTTCTCTAAGCTCGAAAGTGGAAGTGCCAAGTGGAAGCAGTAGCACCAGAGACAGTGGTGAACTGCTGGAAGACTCCAGCAGAACTAGAAAATACCACCTTCAAATATTTAAAAGAACACCTCTGCTGGGTGGTGCATCATATACTAGTAGCTACTATAGAAAATCACTTCTGGTTTAGTGACTGAAAATAACTGAAATGTTCTCTCACAGTTTTGAATACCAGAAATCACAAGTCAGAATCGGGTGGATTCTGGCAGTTCTGAGCTTGTGGCTGTTATTTCTATGGTCACATGACTTTGCCTTGTTCTTTTAAGAAAATTTTCTTCTGCCTCTCAGTTGTAAGATACATGCAATCACAACTAGGTCTGCTCATACAATCCCTTGGGACCCTTTACTTCATCATATGTTTATATCTGATAGTTACAAGTTCTAAAGATTAGGACACAGACATTTTTTTGGTGTCTCACTATTCAGACCAATAGAGATGAAGACAGTTTGAACCCTTAATGGGCAGTAACAAGACCTTAACCAGAACCCTCACCCACATATAAACTTAGAGATACTCAGTTTCTACCTGACACCCTCAAAAAGCTCTCCACAATCAATATCTGGAACCATCTTTGCCCCATTATAAGTATGGCAATCTGGTCTAAGACACAGTAGGAACCTTATAGCATTCCATAAATCTTTTTTACAAGACCCTTTGTCTCAGTTGTGTTCTCTTGCTATGAAGCAACAACATGACCACAGCAACTCCTATTAAGGAAAGCATTTAATTGGGGTTTGATTACCATTTCAGAGGTTTAGTCCATTGTGTTCCATGCAAAAAGCAAGGCAACACACAGGTAGACATGGTGCTAGAGGAATATCTGAGAATTCTACATCTGGATCCACAGGCAGCAGGAAGAGAGAGAGACCCTGAGCCTGGCTTGGACCCTTGAAACCTCCCCCAGTGACAGACTTCTTACAACAAAGCCACACCTACTCCAAAAGGCCACACCTCCCAATCCCTCTGAAGTAGAACCCCCTCTGATGACCAAGCATTCAAACATATGAGCCTATGGAGGCCATTCTCATTCTAATCACCACACCCCCTTATGTTGTAAATACTTTTTCCATATGGCTTGGCATTTAGGAAGTGAAAGATGAAGGCTTTATTTTACTGGCATAATTACTAAAATATGTATCTGTTGATTCATTGAAGATACAATTTTTGTTAGTATTGCCAATAGGAATGCCATTCATCCTTGGGGTTCAGTTTCATTAGCTGCTAAAACTATACAACTGTATGTTATGATAAATTACAGGAATATATGGTGAAAATATTGCCTGAAAATTGTCTACAATTACTTAAAAGCATAAAGTTTTAGATTTAAAGATAGATAGATAGATGATAGATAGATAGATAGATAGATAGATAGATAGATAGATAGATAGATAGATGATAGATAGATAGATAGATAGATAGATAGATGATGGATGAATAGATAGATGGATAGATAAATAAATAGATTAGATAATCAAGTACAGATCAGAGAATCTATTTTAAATTCATTCACAGTCATAGGAAAATAAACAAAAACACTTTTGCTAGAACACTGATCATGAAGCACAAATGAGGGAGGAGCCTGTTGAGCTCTCAAGGGTTGAGTTAAAATTTTCCACCTAACAATTAAAATAAAAAAAGAGTATACAAGTATATAAAGTTGGTATACAAATCAAACATTTACTGATATAATTCTTAAGGAAATTTATTTTAAAACAAAACTTTGATATATATAAAAATTATACATATATCATTTAATGTACACAAAAGATGAAAGCAAATATGGAAAAAAAATTCCATCTGAAATTCCAGGCAGTGCTAAATCACAACACAGAAGCAAAGCAAAAGAAAAACATGTTCATGTTCATGGTTTTTTTTTAATTACCACTCACAAATACTTATCAAAGAAATGATTAGGAGACAATTCAGGAAGGAGGTTAAAATTTTATGTTAATGAAGAAGTAGGATGCAAGAAACAATGATAAGCAGAGAAATCAGCTAGCATAATAAATCTAATCAAGTATTGTGTAAAACACTAATTATAATGAATACACTAGGGATAAAAAGCTAACAAAATGCTAAAAACTGATGGTTAATGTATTTCTGTGTGTTAGAACTTTTTTAAGTACATGTATAATATAGTTTGATGCTCATAACAAATGTGTGAAAGCATTACCAATAACAGGTTTACTTTCTGATGGGGAGAGGCCAGAAAAGACTTACTAGCTTGATTTAAAAACTACATTTAAAAAACAACAGGCCCGGGGTGAGAGCCCATTAGTCACCAATATCCTGATCTACTACTGGGACTTAGTAATATAGAAGAAACATTCTAAGAAAAGTATCAAACATGCAAACAGTACTTACATTAATATGGAGAAGAGTGATTATAATTAAAGATTTGTATCATTCAAAGAGAAATTTGAGGCACTGATTATAGCTAATCTTTGCTCTGAAAAAAATAGGGAAAACAAACCAGTTCTTCTCTAAATAGTCACAAGGAGGTATTGAGTAAATATCCAGCTTGTACATTCCCTATGGCATAATCCTTCTCTTCATGAGCCTGTACCAGGAACTCTTACACCTATACTACAATATATATGTATATATGTGTGGATGCATGTCCAGATATGTGTGTATGTGTGTGCACACACATGCATATTCTTGGAAACAGTGTTTGTAATATAATATTGCAAATATTACATAATTCCTATTGAAAGATCAGGCAATGAGGCTTTTGATATATTCAGTATTACAACATTGCACATCAGTATAAAGAAATGAACTCTTAACACTGTAGCTAGAGTTTTCCTGCCTTGCCCACAGTCAGGACAAATCTTTGTCACCCGTCAGTCCCACAGCTGCTCAGACCCAACCAAGTAAACACAGAGACTTATATTGCTTACAAACTGTATGGCCATGGCAGGCCTCTTGCTAACTGTTCTTATAGCGTAAATTAGTCCATTTCTATAAATCTATACCTTGCCATGTGGCTCATGGTTTACTGGTGTCTTCACATGCTTCTTGTCATGGTGGCGGCTGGCAGTGTCTCCTTCTGCCTTCCTGTTCTTTCTTTTCTCCTCTCTATTAGTCCTGCATATACTTCCTGCCTAGCCACTGGCCAATCAGTGTTTTATTTATTGACCAATCAGAGCAATTTGACATACAGACCCTCCCACAGCATAACACCCACCACAATATGAAGAAAATAAATATCATTATTAATATTAAATGTATATTGCATTTGTTTAACTCTGGGAAGCTGTGTTACTGTGCCTGTCTACAACACCTCATGGTCTAATAAAGAACTGAACAGCAAATAGCAAGGCAGAAGAAAGGATAGGTGGGGCTAGCAGGCAGAGAGAATGTATAGAAGAAGAAATCTGGGAGAAGTAGGTAGAAGGAACAAGAGAGAAGAAGGAGGATATCAGAGTCCAGCCACCCAGCTACACAGCAAGCCACAGAATAAGAAACAAAGAAAGGTTTACAGGAATAGAAAAGGAAAGGCCCAGAGACAAAAGATAGATGGGATAATTTAAAGTTAAGAAAAGCTGTGTAGAAATAAGCCAAGCTAAGGCTGAACATTTACAAGTCAGAATAAGCCTCCATGTGTGCTTTATTTGGGAACTGGCTGGCGGGCCCCCCAAAAGAGCAAAAACAAACAACAACAGAGGTGAGTAAAACATTTCCTGAGTTGACATGGGATGAGCATCCATAGTCCAACCATCACAAGGTCTCAAATCTTTCCAGATATGGAACTTGTTGCTAAAGAATTTCAGAATGTGTTGAGTTGAAAATGTTTATGTTGGAGATCCTTGACAAATAAAAATCCATGCAAATATGCTAAAATCTGAAAAAGATAAGTCTGAAACATTTCTGGCCCTTGGCATTTCAGATGAAAAATACACAACCTATATTATTTTGTTGAATTGTAAAATGAGGTAACCTATTAGTGTGGACACAAAGAATAAAACAACACAAAGAAATTCGAAATTATGATGAGAGAATACAACAAAAGAGGGAACACATAAATGGACAGGAGCTGTTTTGGTGTTGTGTCTCTTGAGCTGCTAGCTAGACAGTGCCTGTGTGAATGAACAAGTCAACAACACCAGGCTGGTTCCAGTGGTGAGTGTGTGTCACTAACTAAGAAGACATACTTTCTAAACTTTAGAATAGACAAAAAACATTGGTTTCATATAGTATTTGGTACGATAGCTACTTGATGGAGTTTTTAGTGTAGAATTCCAAGACTCTGCTCCAGTAATTCTGGTTCTTCTCTTCTGGAATTAAGTGGAGAAATCAATAGCTATAAAAACTTAACCAAAGTTATAAGTTTATAAATGAGGGTCCTATAACAAAAGCCAGATTCAAAAGAAAAAAGAAATCACTCAAATTCATTTACTATATGCCTCACAGGACAGGAGAGTTTTCAAAAGGAAATGACAACTCAAAAGATAGTTAAATCTATATGTTTTTAGAATGATGTAGTGGATAGTAGTAGAAAAATATAATACTGCAAAAATCATATGAGCTAACTGTAATAAAAAGAGAGAAACTCAGCAAGACCTATTTGTTCAGATTCTTCTATATTTGGAAACAGATCTTCAGAGGTAAGAATGTTCCTGCATCCAGGTTTACAGAGGGCACTCTTATATGAAGGTTTTAAAATCTAATTCATTGTCAGGCCATGCAGTCCTTCCTAGATTTTACACTGTGCTTTAGGAAATAAGAATGAGGGAAGGTCAAAGACATCCTTCGTTCTCCATAAACTTTCTGAAATTTCACCATCTTACAGTGGTTTGAGCAGCATATTCCAAATCTCGTCATAAAAATACCTTTATACCTCATGGGAAATGTGGAGACATGACAAGCCATGAGTAACTAGACATCTTTTAAAGAGGATTCACAGATGGAATCAAAGAAGAATCCAAAATGAAATCACGTAGGAGCCGGCCATTAAACAATAAATCCTGTCCTTATTCACTCAGGTTACTCTAGAACTCAGTGGTGGAAGAAAATGAGTTTCCTGGCTTCAGTTTCCAATTCTGCTATCAAGTCACATTGTGAACTGAGAAGCAATTGCATTTCATGGATGCACAGAGCAATTCAGCGTGTGTGAATTCATAATGCTCATCGTATCTGTGAAATTGCAGTATAGCAATACCTCTTAGTTTAATTTAAATAATCAATTTAAATAAATACTCTTAATTTAAATAAATACTCAATGAAAGGCACCTGCTATTATTATTGCTGATTTGCATTCAGTGTATTTATAATGTGAAAGTTAGCATCGTATGATGCAATAGAACATTGGTTTCATATAGTATTTGGTACGATAGCTACTTGATGGAGTTTTTAGTGTAGAATTCCACGACTCTGCTCCAGTAATTCTGGTTCTTCTCTTCTGGAATTAAGTGGAGAAATCAATAGCTATAAAAACTTAACCAAACAGTTCTAATACAGGTGTGACTTAGAAAATACTTTGACACATAATTAGAAACACCTATAATAGGCCAACCAATGGACTAGAGAATTTATGTAACTTGATATACTTGCTTATCTAATTAATTTTTGCTACTTAGGCATCTCTAACCCACAACAGTATCAGTTGAGCCAATCAAAAAATAAATGTGTGCATTCAATCATACATTTGAATCTAGGTCCAAACATTCAAACCTAAGCCTGAAGTTCACAAACTGGATGAAATTCTGAAAGGGTCTATGCCAAGACTATAAATCCTGCAACACTGTTGCTGAAGCCTCTTTCCAAAGAATTTCAAAGACTAATACCAAAGATAAATATGTAATCCAATGTCTGTAATTAATCTTGAATTATCAAATAGACTGATCTAATCTTGTCCTTTGAGAGATCAGATTTCATGTAGGAGGAACACTTTGAAGAAGATTCAAAAGGCAAATAAGAATTTAAACCAAAAGAAACAGAAAATAAAAATAAGAACACAGGTGTAGAGTCCTGAGGCAAAGACCACAGAGGGGTAAAGATCCCACAGTAAGAAACAGCTGGGTCTAGGCCAATTTCAGAAAGCTCACCACTTCCATGAGACATGAGACAACCATAGTATAACAGGTTAAACACAGTATGACAGGGTATACCTTAGGACTCTCCTAGTAGTTAACAAGAATGCATATCACTTTTCAAATAGTTCAACATGTATACAAACTGAAATTTAATTTATCTTTATTAAAATCACAGAAGAATTGCCTGTACCATTATATGGCTTATCTCTTTTCTGCAATTTCATACATGAGTATTTTTAAATGACTTGAAAGAACTTCCTACCTTATTAACTCAAATAAACTGGGTATAATTTGTGAAACAGCCAAAATACAGGAGATGCTAAAATGAACTTCCAAGTTCCTTATCAATTAATTCTGCCTGTTTCCTTTTCCTAATGTGTAAAACCTGAACTCCCTCACTGCCTCCTTCAAAAAAAAAGTTTCTTGTGCAACCTGCATCCAAATGCTGTCATCTCTTGTATTTCTGTTCCTCCAGCAGAGACCCATCTCAAGAAGATAGGAGCCCTTTGTCCCGGGCCTTACAAATGGAAGAATACATCACAATCACAAACACACACTGAGTTATTATGAGCATCACTCCTTGGATCTTAAAATGTCATTTTTGATGTAGGATTTGTCTGTGAGTTTTGTTCAAACTTCATTCCCTTGCTCTCTCTCTCTCTCTCTCTCTCTCTCTCTCTCTCTCTCTCTCTCTCTCTCTCTCTCTCTCTGACTGTTTCTGTCTCGTCTCTCTGTCTCTGTCTGTCTCCTGTCTCTGTCTGTCTTTCTCTCTCTTTCAGAGAGAGAGAGAGAGAGAGAGAGAGAGAGAGAGAGAGAGAGAGAGAGAGAGAGAGAGAGAGAGAGAGAATATAGAATGGAAATGTAGAATGGAAGCAGAAAGGCCTCAGTCTTTGAGCTAAGTGTAGGGACACACGCCAATTATTGAAGTCATGAGTAAGAAAGGAGCATAAATAGTAGTAAGCATGGCACCAACACACTGAAGATATAAGATAGGCAAGAAGAATAAAAATATCCATTTCAGCAGATATTTTCCTTCTTGCTTGAACTAAAGACGCAGAAAATAAGCAAGCTCAATACACATACGCACCTACTTAAAAGTAGCTTATGAATCCAGCATCCTTATAAAATAATGGCCTTAAATTTCTGTTTGCTAGGAAAACAGAATTGTTCTCACATAATTCTTAATAGTATTGCCTTTCAAACTCCAACATTTTCTAAGGTTAAAGAACCATCCAATTTTTAAATGCTAATAGTAACAACTAATATTCATTGAATATTTATGCAACATGGTCTATATAAGTTTTCCATATAACGACTGTTCTGTATTTTGATGACCAACAGTTTGTGCATATATTAATATTTTCTCATTTTACACCTGAGAAACTAAAGCAGTTAGAGGTCAAGTGACTTGTCCATGATTATAAAAGTTATGAGAAGAGGGGCCAAGTTTTCATGCCAAGTAGTTGGACTCCGAATTCCATAGCTCTCACACTGCATGTCAGTTATGATGTATGTGCAAGACTGTGCCTCCTAATAAGGATAGAGATGCTATTATTTTTCCATTTTACAAATGAGAGCACACATGCAGAGCCAGAGAGACATTGCAAGATGATAGATATATGCAGGAAAATTTAAGATCATAAATTCAAGCAGTCTAGCGTCAGAATCTGTGTTCTTAATCTCGCCTATATTCTTCTCTGAGATACTTCAGAAATTAAGATTCTGAAATATTTCAGGAAGCCCAGAAGACATAAGTTTTGGAGACTGTGTGTCATACATCAGAAATGTGCTTTTCTATACTCTCATGTGAGTGCTAAATATTCCTGTAGAAGCCTCGCCCTCCTGTAAGACAGCAAATACCATCTTCCATTTTTTGAAACAGTGATTCATATAGTTTAATGAGACAACTTTAATATCATAAGATGTGGGTTAAATTTGGGTCTTCCTTGAGTGTTTTTCTTTTTATTTCTTCACTTTTTGGAGCTTTTCTCATTTCATATGTGAGAATGATGGTAAAGCTATAAAGTGGTACATTCAATAGAACATGATTAAAGCCTATAAATATGTGGCTTTTGCGTCTAAGAATTTTTGATTTGCCAAATAACAATACTTCAACCTCAAAATCAAGAGACAGTAACAAAAGGGAGTAACGGTTGCCAGCTGTAACTGAACTCTAGTAAGTCTGTCTTTGACAAGCAAACTTAGATGTTTTATATAGCACACAGTAGCAGACTTTGGCCAAAATATTGATCTACAAAGTTTAGGAATTAGAAATGCAAAATATTTAGATATCTCTCCAGAATTTAGCTTACCTAAAATTACATCATCTCCAGTGAGAAACCAATGAGATTTCAAATAAAAAAGGTCAATCTGATTCACTGGATAGTGTCTTACTCATCATTCCCTACAGGAAAGAATATGAGCAAAATGTAGTATATATTTAAAAAGAGTCATGCAGGCTGTGCAGACACATGGAGAAACACATGTAAACATAGTGCTATACACTGGAACTCATCTGAATGATGCATTATCTGAATTACTGATACCCCTTATTTTACTGCTTAAATAAAATTAGTTAATAATTTTTTGTAACACAGAGTCATTATGTAAAACAGAAGAAGAGCTGAAGTTTTCCTTCAGTATCCTTCAAATTGGTTCTAAGGCTCATCATATACAAAATCCATGGTTATTCTTTACTCATAGAAAATGGCATATTATTTGTATATAACCTATTCATTTCTATTATATCTCTTAAGCACTTTTATTACTTATTAATCAAAATATTATAAACTCTATAGTAATTTTATTCTGTATTATTCTGGGATGATGATGAGAGAAAAAATATGTACCTGTTCAGTATAAGTGGTATTTATTGTGAACAGTTCCCATTCTCCAGTGTCTTCATGACTACACAGGGTTGATCTCTTTTGGATAATGTAATGGTTTGAATAGGAATGGCCCTTATAGACCCATAGATTTGAATGCTTGGTCACCAGGGTGTGGTAGTATGAGGAGTTGTGACCTTACTGGAGGAAGTATGCCACTGGGGGTGGGTGGGCTTTGAGGTTTCACGTGTTCAAGCCAGGCTCTCTCTCTCTCACTCTCACTCTCGCTCTCGCTCTCGCTCCGCTCTCTCTTCTGTTGATCAAAATGTAGAGGTCTTGGCTCCTTCTCCAGAACCGTGTCTGCCTACATGCCACCATGCTTCCTACCATGATGCTAATGGACTAAATCTCAGAACCTATAAGTAAACCCCAATTAAATATTTTCCTATGTAAGAACTGCATGGTCATTGTGTCTCTTCACAGCAATAGAAACCCTAACTAAGACAGAAGTTGATACTAGGAATGGGATGTTGCTGTGATAAGCCTGACCATGATTCATGATTGTGTGTGTGTGTGTGTGTGTGTGTGTGTGTGTGTGTGTGTGTGTGTGTGTGTAATAATGTGGATTTGGGGACTTTGGATTATGAAAACCATTGAACCCTTTAAGCAGGGCTTACTGGGCCATACTAGCAGAACTATGGAAGACAGTGATGCTGAGGGTGATATGAACTATGGAAGCCTGGATTGCACATGTCCTAGAGACAGAATAGTGATATTTTGTGATATTTGGCAAACAATGTGTCTGCTTTCTGCCCTTGTCAGAAAAATCTGCCTGAGGCTAAATTGAGTTATGCACTAACAGCTTTGGCAAAGAAGATTTCCAAACAGCTAAATATTGACTGAGTTGCTTGTTTTTTGGGGCCATGCCTTTGTAGATCTATAATGAAAAGGAGCAAGCTGAGTAAGAAAAAATTAGAAATATAGTTTGAAGGAAAAAAAAGAGCACAAGGAAGTATGACAGAGTCAAATCCAATGTTCAAGGAGACAAAATGTTAAAGAAAAACCTGATGCTAAATGGAATAAAAGGAATGGTGACATGAGAGCAATACCATATTCACCTAAGCTTCCAATTTAAGGAAAAGAAATTAAAGAAAAGTTTTGAGCCAGGTGTGGTGGCCAATGCCTTTAATTCCAGGACTCCAGAGGCAGAGGCAGGTGGATCTCTAAGTTTGAGGCCAGGCTGGTCTACAGACAAAGTTTCAGGACAGCCAAGCTTAGAACAAGAGTGCCATGTTCCATCCCCAGCAAGCAGCAGAACTTGACAGCTTCAGCCATGTAGTTCTGGCTTTAGTGTCAAGAATACAGTAAAGAGGTATGGAATCTCCCTCCATGACTGAGGAAAGACACAGAAGACAGGCATGTGTCAGGGGTGTCCCTATGGAGGTCTAGAGAGGCTATTGCATGAAGTTGTGAAGATGAAGCATGGGTTGCCTTGGAGATCCCAAAATGTTGGAGATGCCAGAGTCATGGGATGCCTGCTGAGAAGAGCAGTTAACAGGGAGTGGATCCAGCCAAAGAGAGAGGAGTATGTTGCAGTCAACAAAGCTGAACAGAGTTGGAGATCTGAAGAGTGTTTTGACATCAGACATGGAGATGCAGAGTTTGGAGTTTGCCCAGCTGGTTTTCAGTCCTGCTTTGGTCCAATATTTCCTCACTGTGCTCTCTTTCCACCCTTTTGGACTGGTAAAGTATATTATGTGCCATTGTATGTTGGAAGTATATGATCTGCTCTTTTATTCTGATTTTACGGGGTATTATAGTTAAGAGATTTCCATGATTCTCAGAAGAGACTTTGAATTTTGGACTTTTAAACAGTGTAGGAACAATAATGGCCTATAGGGATTTTTGAAGTTGGATTGAATGCATTTATGCATTATATGATGGCTACAAGCCTATGGGGGCTAAGGAATAGAATGTGATAATTTGAATAAGAATGGTCTGTAGCTTGAGTTTCCCTCCCTGGCCCACAGTCAGGACAAATCTTTGTCACCCGCCAGTCTCACAGCCGCTCAGACCCAACCAAGTAAACACAGAGACTTATATTGCTTACAAACTGTATGGCTGTGGCAGGCTTCTTGCTAACTGTTCTTATAGCTTAAATTAATCCATTTCTATAAATCTATACCTTGCCACATGGTTCATGGCTTACCGGCATCATTACATTTTGCTTGTCCTGGCGGCGGCTGGCAGTGACTTCTTCTGCCTTCATGTTCTTTCTTTTCTCCTCTCTGTTAGTCCCGCCTATACTTCCTGCCTAGCCACGGGCCAATCAGTGTTTTATTTACTAACCAATCAGAGCAACACATTTGCCATACAGAACATCCCACAGCAATGGTCCCCCATAGGCTCATAGATTTGAATGCTTGGTCACCAGGGAGTGGTAGTGTGGGGAGTTGTGGCCTTGTTGAAATAGATGTGGCCCTGTTAGAGGAAGTGTGTCACAGGGGTGGGCTTTGAGGTTCCAAATGCTAAAGGTAGGCCCAGTCTCTCTCTCTCTCTCTCTCTCTCTCTCTCTCTCTCTCTCTCTCTCTCTCTCTCTCTCTCTCCCTCCCTCCCTCCCCCTCCCCTCCCCCTCCCCCTCTCCCTCCCTCTCCCTGTCCCTCTCCCCGTCCCTTCTGTCTGATGATCTAGATGTAGAGCTCTTGGTTCCTTTGCTAGCCCCATGTCTGCCTTCATATTCCATGCTTCCTGCTATGATGATAATGGACTAAACTTCTGAACCCATAAGCCAGCCCCAATTAAATGTTTTCCTTTGTAAGAGTTGTGTTGTCATGGTATCTCTTTACAGCAATACAAACCCTAACTAACATAATGTTGACATTTGTCACCAGATATAAAATAATAGCATGCCTGTCATTTGTGGTGAGTGGTTTTACACACACACACACACACACACACACACACACACACACGCATGCACGCATACACATATATGATAACTTTGTAAGGAATAGTGTTGCTTGTTTTAAAATTTTTCTTGTTTGCTATTGATATTATAATTATAAGGCAGAGTTCTTGCTTGCCATTTATGGGGGCCTGGGTTCAATCTCTAACACAAAAAGAACATAAGGAAATAATATCAAAAAGTCTTGTCACTTTTCAAAATTTTCAGATTATAGTATTAATTTAAACAAGAAATTCTCAAGTTCTGTAGCAGAGAAATGAACATTCAGTTTTCTGAAGCCTGGAAAGCTGCAAATAGAGTAAACAAACAAACAAAAATCCACTGATCTACCACACATCAAAACTCTCAAAAGTCAAAGAAAGCAAGAGAAAAGCAATTTGTAATGTATTAGACAACCCAAGTAAGATTATTAGTGAATTTCTCAGCTGAAACTTGACAGAGCAGATAATGGGATGAAATATTCAAAGTTCAGAAGAAGAAAAGTCAAATGAGTGCTGTACCTTGAAAAACTGTCTTTCATAAACAAACACAAAAGTTTCTAAGACAAACAAAAACTGAAATCTGTTGCAAGAAATGGTTCTAGATATCTTAGTTAGGGTTTCTATTGCTGTGAAGAGACACCATGACTACGACATGATCAATCAAAAAAATTCAGAACAGAGCAGAGAAGCACTGGTTGACAAACAATTAGGGTAAAGAAACAGGAAGATATTAATTAAATATAAAAGCTTTGTTTATAAAAGATAATTCCATTTAGAGATCTAGGATATACCAAATGTCTGTAATTAACAATGTTTGATGTATTTTAAATATTCTTAATAATAATTGCCTTCAAGAGTGGAGAAGAGACTTTGGATGGTGATTGTCAGATTTATGGCATAAAATGTTGAGATGGTCTTGCCAGTATATACATATCACAAAATTATATATGTAATGTGAGTTTTCACATGTTCATAATATCTCTGTAATGCATTTAAATAACTCTTGAATTACATAACTTAGAGGGAGAAATCAAGCATGGGGAGATTTGTACATCAACCTTGACATACATAGTTAAACTGCTAACTGTAGAAGAATTGCTGAGTGTTTTCTAACTCAAGGAACTCAGGATTATATTCATATTTTAAGGGATAATTAAGTCAGTGATACAGGAGGCACACATGATAAAAGCATTATATACTAGAGATTGTAGATGAAGGCAACTCCTTGAGCTAAGTGGATGGGAAGGAAGCATGTTCTGGGATATTTTGATCGCACTCTGATACTCCTGGGACTGACAGTAAAGTTTACTCTGAATCAGAGGACAGAGCTAGCTACTAGCTGACCAAAATTAGCCATAGAGGTTTTGAAGGACTGAGGACATTTAGAGAAACAAAGGAAGTAGTAGAGTGGGGGTTAGAAAGACTCCGTATTTTTGATCAAGAAAGGAAAGAGAGAGGAGGTCACTGGTCACTTCTCAACTGTTTCTCTGATCATTCCTAATCTTACACTGATAACTAACTCCCAAGTTTTTATTAATAAAGAATAATTATATAAACACTTTAGTAGCAAAAAGGCAGAACTTAGGAAAAGGCAGTGGGAAAGGAAAGCATCACAGTAGGTTTCAACAGGAAAACATTTCCCACAAATTGTTAGTAGTTGGTGAGTTGTCCTCCATACTCTACAAAGGAGCAAGCAAATACATCTATCAACTTATCAGTGGGACAGAGCAGGGACTCCAGAAACAGACATTAGGCAAGAGAGCAAAGCACACATGATGCATCTTTTCTACAACAGTTTACATCTCCTAGTAAAAAGAACGAATCTGGACAAGACCTGGGACATTAGAGACTTACAGATGCAGATCAACTGTGCTGTCCAGATGAAGATACAGGTATGAGAGTAAAAAGGAACAGATCACAGGCTGAGAGAGCCTGACTCTAAGTGGTGAAAGAGAAAGAAATACAGAGAAGTAATTTAAAAACTGCCCATGTTGCTACAACTTAACTCATCCCAATAGAACCACATGCCCTTCGAATAGTGAATGGTAGTGTGTGTGTGTGTGTGTGTGTGTGTGTGTGTGTGTGTGTAAAACCAACAGAGAGAGAGAGAGAGAGAGAGAGAGAGAGAGAGAGAGAGAGAGAGAGAAATCTAAATCTGCTGCTTTAGAAGAGTAAATGTTACCAATGTTAGGGTTGGGTTTTTTGTTTGTTTGTTTGTTTGTTTGTTTGTTTTTACACAAATTAAAGATGCCTTCATTTTTCTCCAAGAAATTCTTTGGGAGTACTGCACATACCTTCCGTACACCTTCAGATTAAACCTGCTGTTACACACCAGGGTGCTAGTAGTAAACAAAATCAACCTGAGACCCCTACAAAATGATGTTGACCTATACCCTGTGTCACTACTGCAGTAACTCACACTTCTCAAACATTCCGTATTATGTGCACATTGCAGAATTGCGACAGGACCCCAGTTGTTCACAGCATCAATACTATTGAAGAATCCTGAAATTACTTTTTTCTTCCATACCAACCTTCTCTCATCATTTTCTCACTTCTTGTTCTCAAGTGTGTCCCATGAACTACCTACTCCAAATCTCTGTCATTGTACCTGCTTTCAAAGGAGAATCAAAATTAAGATAACAGGACTGATACCAGATTTCTAATTACATTGGTATGATAAATGCTTACAAACTCCCCAGAATGCTTGTGATGGAGAACCAAGATTTTTACACCTGGCACAAGTATCACAAAATATAGAAGCAAAATGTATTTTCAGGCATACAAAATTTTGTAAATTTTACCTCCTGTACTTTTTCCGATCATGGTCTCAATATTTCTTGCTCATATAATTTCTCCTCTTTCTTGCCGATTGGACTCCTGGAGCTCCACCTGAGGCTTGGCCGTGGATCTCTGCATCTGCTTCCATCAGTCACTGGATGAGAGTTCTATCATGACAGTTGGGGTGTTTGGCCATCTGATCACCAGAGTAGGTCAGCTCAGGCTTTCTCTCGACCATTGCCAGTAGTCTATTGTGGAGGTATCTTTGTGGATTTCTGGGGACCTCTCTAGCACTCTGCTTCTTCCTATTCCCATGGGGTCTTCATTTATCATGGAACTGGATCAGCCCCTCTGGATAAGTGAGACAGTTGATTAGCTTGAACTATTTAGGAGGCCCCCAGGCAGTGGGACCAGGACCTGTCCTTAGTGCATGAGCTGGCTTTTTGGAACCTAGGGTCTATGCTGAGACATTTTGCTCAGCCTTGGTGTAGGGAGGAGGGGACTGGACCTGCTTCAACTGAATCTACCAGGCTGAGCTGAATCCCCAGGGGAGATCTTGCCTTGGAGGAGGTGGGAATGAGGGGTGAATTTGGAGGGAAGGCTAGGGGGTGGGAGAAATAGAAGAAGCATAAAAATAAATAAATAGATAGATAAATAAATAAATAAATAAATAAACCTCAATAATTATATCTTTAAATTATAGACCAATAAAAAATGTTTATCTCCTATAGAACTTTTATGAAAAAATTATTGCAGATGAAATATAGAAAATTGTAAGACTTCCCCAGAAATATGTGGAATATAGAAAATAATAGAACTTGAGTGACAAAGTAAAGAAATTTTAGCTGAAAATCTAAAGCATATCTACCAAGTGTTCAGTCAAAATTAGATTTTTAAAGGAATAAAGATTCCTAAGAATACGGTAGAATACTTTCAAAATGAAAAAAAATAAAATGTAATATGTTAATGAGATTATGTAATATATCTGTAATATATAATATATTATTTTCCTATATAATATGCATATACATTATAGGTGTATGTATATAATGTGTATAAATACATAGTTTCTTTTATCAAAGAAGAAAGGGGCAATAAAAAATTCATGAGACTGTGTTTAAAGTTGTATTGCAGATCTAAAGCACCTACTATTTTAGCTTTTTTTTTTTAACTACCATCCTTTTTCAGGATGTCATGTGAATGCAGTCGTTCACTATGAGTCATTTTGAACTAGACCTCTTTAATGCTGTATAATTCACTCAAGGCTAATGCATGTAACAATTACGCATTCTCCATATAATAATCCTCAGAAATGAAGAATGCATAATTGTTACATGCATTAGCTGAGGATTATTATATGGATGTGCCTTCGAGTAGCTATTCATCCACTAAAGGACTTTGAAGGGGATTTGGACCACAGAAATAGTGATATTTTACGGAAGAAACAAACATTTACACCTTTTTCTGACCTACTAGTGTAGGGTAAAGTTGTGTTGTGGGGAGTAGATAGTAAGGAGTGAGCAGAAAAGGAATTCATTGGTCAAGAGCAGTTAATGCCAATCTTGCCAATCTAAAAAACAGAAGAAATCAGAGGTTTCCAAATCCAAAAAGGGAAAAAGCTATACAACCCCTGTACCTGCCAGCATCACAGGACAAAACATGGACTAGTGGCCTGATTATCAGTGGTAAATGGCCTAAATTATGTGAAACAAGAATGGGATTTTAAAAGTGACTCCAGTAGCCACAGGCCCAGCCTGTTACCATGTATCACAAGCCTGGAGGAAGACAGCTAGCCAGAGGCTCCAGGCCTGGCCCACCACTGGGCACCACTATGATGAGCAAGTATTTGGTGGACAGATGAGAGAGAAAGTAAAGCAGAGTGGTTCAGATGCCTGGGAGGGAGGCAGAACTGGACATGTGACAGTGGTGAGGAACAGGCTGGTGGGAGTGGCCTGGTCTGCCACCTGAGGCCATGTGATGTCTAGGCCTGTGCTGCCACCAAAGACCATGTCTAGGCCCATGGACTAATCACAGCCAGGGTCTGTTATTGATGCCCATGGCCCGCAGTGCCCCCAAAGGCCATGCGAATATCCATGCTGAGTTACCATCGGAGACTGTGTGGATGCCTGGGGACAGGAGGAGGCATCCTGTGGAGGCCTGGGTTTACCAACCCAGCTACCACCCAAGCCCACATCCATGGCTTTGAAATAAGCCCACCCCAACATCTACCCCATCTATGACCTGCTGGAACATATGAAGGGGTCTGAACTATAGCTACAGGATCTCCATGACTCAGGGCAAGAGCAGGATAGCTAAGAGGAATCTCAGTGAGGGTCCAGTATTGGTGATGTAGCAGAAGTCAGAGGCCTTAAATCAGACCAAAGACTCAAATCAATGAACATTTAAAAATAAAGCTGTTTGGAAAAAAAAGGTATGCTGTATGACACACTGCAGTTCCCAAGGCCACTAAGATAAATGAAGAGGTGATGGAGAGGTGGAAAAGAAGGAGGATTGAAGAGATTTTTTTTTTCTATATTTTGTTTTAATTTTCTTTTGAGGGTGGAGGCTATGAGGGTGGAAGGGAGACATGGAAAGACTGGGAAATGACTAGGATTGGGGTGCATAAGGTGACATTCCTAAAAAATCAATAATTTTTTTAAAGACTCTGGTAAAGAAAAAATCTGAATTTATTTTTACTTAATTCTTTTTTTATTAAGAAATTTTTTATTCACTTTACATGCCAATCACAGATCCCCCTCTTCCCTTCCCTCCAGGCTTCCTCTTGCAACCCACCCCTCGTTCCATTCTACAAGAAGGCAAGGCCTCCAATGGGGAGTCAGCAGAGCCTGGTACATTCAGTTGAGGCAGGTCCAAGCCCCTCCCCCTGCCTCAAGGCTGTGCAAGGTGCCCCACCATAGGCAGTGGGCTCCAAAAAGCCAGCTCATGTACCAGGGATGGATCCTGATCCTACTGCCAAGGAGCCCCTTAAGCAAATCAAACTACACAACTAGCTAATCCTGCTGGAGGAAAGAAGGTAAGTTGGCTACATTTGTTCGGTCTAACTTTCAACCAGTTTCAATTTCTGTTCCCATTGTCTTTGAAGTTCACATCAATGAAGAAATACCTTATATAATTAATGCAGACTGATTCTAAGAAGGATTTCCCAGTAGTCTCAAAGCTCAGAGGTCAATTGCTATGTATTTTTTTCCGTACATCAGTGCATCAGATCATTGCCCCAAGCCTTTAAACGATTAAGTGATAAGAGTTATTCTAAATTTCACATGATAATTAATAACAAAACTCTAATGCTAGACAGTATACTATTAGCATTTCAAAACTGGGTCACAGTAGGTATTCCATTTCAGTTGTTTGTTTGCCTTCTTAAACTGCTGGGTGAGTGATCATAGTTAAACACAATGACTTCCAACTGGAGACTAGGAGAGACTCACATAAAAGCAAAAAACAAACAAAAAAAAAGCACATTACGAAAGAGTATTGACATAAGTCATTCTTATAATGCTTTAAATACCGATAAACACACAACAGCCGATTCCTTGTACCCCATGTTTTCCCAATCATAAATCCAAATGTGTATAGCAAATACTAAAAATAAAATGAAAAGAAACCTGTAGATGGGTTATATTGGTTATATTTTCCCATGCTAAATTAAGACTCATAATGTAATACGGCACTGACTGCTCTACTGTGAGTTCACTAAGGTCAACCACCTAGTGGTGTGGGAGGGCACAGGTCACTGGCCACTGCCTGTCATGTCTCCTCTGTTGTGTCTGATGCAGTTGGCTTCCTCCCTATGCAAATCTTGTGTTTGCATTTCAAACCAGGCTCTGTTTGCCTCTTCTCACCCAGCACAAATGATGTATTACTTTGTGCCAACACTTATGACACTTAATAAAGTATTAATCTGAAAAACATGATTTCAATAAAGTTTGTTAGCATAAACGTGTCTCTCTAACACAAAATGGCCAGACATGTAGGTAGTGTTCAACAAGACATGATTTTCCTGGGGTTGGGGATTTAGCTCAGTGGTAGAGCGCTTGCCTAGCAAGCACAAGGCCCTGGGTTCAGTCCCCAGCTCTGGGGGGGGGGGGGAGGAAAAAAAAGACATGATTTTCCTTTTTTTACATATTAAGTTCCAATAGTAGATGTGTCAACAACAAAAATTAGAAAGTGAAATCCCCATCAAATACTAATCACATCCTTTATAGAACTAGAAAAAGAAGAATCCTAAAATTCATATAGGAGCACAAAGGATCCCAAACAACCAAGTAATTGTTTAAAAAAAAAGAGCATGTGTGAGGTGTCACAAAACTTGATTTCAGATTAAGTAAAAAAAAAAAATCCCATGGTGTTGGCATGAGACAGACCTATAGAGCAGTGGAACAGAAGACCCAGAAATAAACCCACAAAGCTACCGCTACCCTTTTATGAAAACTGTGCCAGGAGCAGACACTGGGAGAAGAAAGGGTTTTTCAGATGAGACTGGGGAAAGCAGACGTTCACAAATGGTTGAGACTAGATCCCTACCTTTCGCCCCGAACAAAAAGTCTACTCAAACTTTGAAAGTGTAGGAAAACATGGGTAAAGTAGTTCAAAACATGAATATATGCAAAGACTTTCTGAATTAAACTCCAATAGCATAAAGAATATTCCAAGGAATTGATAAGTGGATTATATGAAATTAAGAATCTTCTGCACAGTGAAGGACAGTCATTGGAATGAAAAGACTGCTTACAGAAATGGAAAACAACCTTTGCTAAATATATATGTAAGGTAGATGGTTTAGTATCAAGACTATATAAAGAGCTCCAATTTTAAATATCAAAAAATAGTCATCTGATTGATGACTGAGAGAATAAACTGAATAGATAATTCACAGAAGAAGAAATATATACGGTCAATATTAAATTGTTCAACCTGCTTAGCCTTCAGGAAAATGCAAAACTACTCTGAGATTTCTTCTCACTCCAATCATAATGTCTACCATCAAGAAAGCAAGTAACAAACGTTAGAGAAGATGTGGAGGAAAAGAGTTTTTATGCATTGCTAGTGGGAATGTAAATTGGTGCAGCCACTTTGGAAATCAGTGTGAAATTTCCTTAAATTTGCAGACAATAGAAAAAATGACTTGAAGGCTTCTCAGGAATGATCAAGATCTCTGCACATCAGGAGTAAAGACATAAAACTATAAACTCATCTGAATAATTTAAGAAGAAGCGCTTTGAGATCCCTGTTTCAGCGAAGCAACCTAGGAAGTTACTTTTTTATCTGTAGCAATTCAGTTACACAAAGGCAACCAAAACCGTTCTAAGACTGGCCCAGCTACTGTTCCCACTGGAGTCGGATCTTGACTACCTCTTGCGATGCTGATTGGTCAGACATGCTGAAAGCTGAATGTAAGCATTGTAGGGCCACAAAGGATTCTACTGAGATTTCAAAGTAATGCCTGGGAAACCTGGAAATGTGTAGCAAGGGTTAGAATCTTTGCAGTAAGCCTCTGAGAGGAACTGCCTCCTCAAGATACCCCCACAAAAGACTGCTGGCAATGGTCGAGAGACAGCCGGAACTGACCTACTCTGGTGATGGGATGGCCAAACACCCCAGAAACCCCATCCAAGGACTGAGGAATCTGGATGCAGACATCCACGGCTAGGCCCCGGGTGGAGCGCTGGGAGTCTAATTAGTGAGAAAGAGGAGGGTTTATCTGAGCGAGAATTGTTGAAACCAAGGTTGGATAAAGCACAGGGACAAATAGCCAAATGAATGGAAACACATGAACTATGAACCAAAGGCTGAGGAGCCCCCAACTGGATCAGGCCCTCTGAATAGGTGAGACAGTTGATTGGCTTGATCTGTTTGGGAGGCATCTAGGCAGTGGTACCAGGTCCTGGGCTCATTGCATGAGTTAGCTGTTTGAAACCTGGGACTTATGCAGGGACGCTTGGCTCAATCTGGGAGGAGGGGACTGGACCTGCCTGGACTGAGTCTACCAGGTCGATCTCAGTCCTCAGGGGAGGCTTTGCCCCGGAGGAGGTAGGAATGGGGAGTGGGCTGGGGGGGAAGGTGAGGAGGGCAGGAAGGGGGAAAACAAGGGAATCTGTGGCTGTTATGTAGAACTGAATGGTATTGTAAAATAAAATAAAATAAAATAAAAAGAATGAAGGAAAAAAAGAAATTACCTTACAGTTGGATCTTATGGGGGCATTTCCTTAATTGAGTTTCCCTCCTTTCAAATAACTCTAGCCTATGTCAAATTGACATAAGACTAGCCATCACATCCTGTAAATCTGTTTGGTATTTTCTTGATTGCTAATTGATATAAAAGGGGCCATCCCACTGTGGGTGGTACCATCCCTTGGCAGGTGGGCAGGGATCATAACAGAAAGATAGATGAACTCTGGAACAACCCAGTAAGTAACATTCCTCCATGGTTTCTGCTTTAGTCCTTGCCTCCAGATTTCTGCCTTGAGTTCCCTTTTATAATGGACTGTGATCAGGGTATATAAGTCAAATAAACTCTTTCCTCCCTAGATTAGTTTTGGTCATGGTGTTTTATCACAACAGAAAGCAAACCAGAACAATGCCAAAAACACACACTGGGGAAAATAGAGTTTCTTCAACAAATAGTGTCAGGAAAATGATATCCACATGGAAAAGGATGAAACTAGATCCCGATCTCAAATGCTGCACACACAAAAAAATTCTGCTTTAGAGACAATGATTACATGGGATTTCTCATTCTCTCTCTCTTTGATAGCAAATGAAAGCTTCCTGGGCAAGAGAAATGAACTAAAATGTTGTGTGAGACCTTGATATTATTATGATTCAGAGGCCTAAGTATTGACCTATGTATTTAAAGTCATAGGTGAAATAAATACTCATAATTCTGAGTAAAAGGCAGGGGGAGAAAGAGAGAAGGAAAAAAGAAAGAAAGTTAGTTGCTGAAAGAGAATGGGTTGTTGCAAATTGCTCTAAGTGCCCATTAGTAGCCTGTGTTATTCCTTTCTCATATAGAAAAGAAGATGTAGAGGACCTGTGATTCACTCAACCCACATCAGAGAAGCTTCTTTTGGCAGTAGACAATATGCAACAAGTGAGAGGCTTTGGAATACTCAGTCCTAAATGGGATGTCTTCATCAAGACATCAAGGGATGTCTTCTCTACTCAAGGCAGAGATCTATGCAAAAGAGGAGGCAGAAAGATTTCAAGAGGTGATGTATGACTTCAAAGTAACAGTGTCTTCCAGACATAGCAGAATGGATGGACATATGAACTCACAGTGACTGTGGAAGCCCATCAAAAATCTGTACAGGTTCAAGCCAGACAGGGTTCCAGTACTGAGAGAGGAAGTGGACACAGTCTCCCACAACTAAACAAGATGCTATTGGAAACGGATATCCACTGCTAAAGGAAAAATCAGTTTTTGCGGCGTGCTCCTCGGCCAGCGAGGAAGAACGACCACCACTGAGGATTCTTCTCAGATCACACTTTATTGGAGCGCCTCTTGATTAAGGGAGAGCGGGAGGTGAGGGGCCCCGAGGACTAAACTGCAGCTGCTTATATAGGGAATCAGGCAAACGTGCCGTACTGTGATTGGGTCCCGCCAGAATGCGAACACGGGGAGCCACGGGATAGGCTGAGGACATAAGGCCAATTACCATACTCATGCATCATAGCCAAATATGGAGTTGTTTACAGCTAGGCTACCAGGAAGCCAGCACCATCTTTGAATAGCGGCTCCCTACAAGTTTTCTCCAATGGAGTGCCACTAGTTTCATGCATACTCCGAGGATATGTCCCATGCCCAAGAGTAATTGGCCAGCACACAAGGAACTGGGGGTGGAGGAAAGAGACAGAGAGAGAGAGAGACAGAGAGAGAGAGAGAGAGAGAGAGAGAGAGAGAGAGAGAGAGAGAGAGAGAGAGAGAGAGAGAGAAAGAGAGAGAGAGAGAGAGAGAGAGAGAGAGAAACTGTTTTGCTTTTAGATCTTCAACTTACTTAATGGCACAGTAGCACTGTCATAATGAAACCCATTATTTTGTATACTCATTATAAGAAAATAAAACAAAAATCAACACTAAACAAAATACTGAAATACATGTTTCATTTGTAAGAAGCTCTGGAGTGGGGAGGTTTGCTGTTGACAAAAGATCCATCAGGGATCCAGGTCTATCTTCTCATTACAAATACACATCTCTTCATGTCTGTTGTCTCGTGGTTTCAAAACATCTACAGCACCAGAAGCCTCAGATCAGTTTGAGAGAAGGAAATAGGCAAAGGCAGAGAATTGGTTGCTTTTGGTTCAAAGGCTTTGTCATATTCTCCTGAGTAGGATGTACTGCTCTTGGGTTTTATTGATGTCTCACCTCTGGGAACTGTGCCATGTGCCTCCTGTTACTGAAAGGCTGACTTTTAAGGCAGTTCATCACTGACACAGACAAAATCAAGATGTGTTAAGGTCAAGGCAAACTTGTGGGGAATGAGTAAGCATGTGACCATACCTACCATGTTCATTTGCTAGAATATATAGAAGGTTGTCGCAGAGAAAACGATAAAACAAGGAATCCTGTGTAAAGTGTAAAGGAAGATAAAAATGAGCAGCTCGGGAAAGGAAAAATCAACTAACAAATAGATGCTGAACCACAGCAGTAAAGATAAATGGCAATAAAAGTCAAAATCAGATATAATTCACATTTCTGAAAATGCCATTTGGGTAAAATAGTAAATGGGAATGTTATTAATTAATTGGGGAGGTTAACTACTTTTTATTACAGTTTTTTTTTTTGAGATTGTAATTACATCACTACTTGCTTCCCTTCCCATCCTCCAAACCATTCTATATGTCCTTCTCCACAATTCTTCTTCTTTTTTTTTTTTTGTTTTTTTTTTTTCAGACAGGGTGTCTCTGTATAACAGCCCTAGCTATCTTGGAACTCACTTTATAGACCAGGTTGGCCTCAAATTTACAGAGATCCACCTGCCTCTGCTTCCCAAGTGCTGGGATTAATGGCATGTGCCACACTACACCACACCTGGCTCTCCACTTTCTTTCTAATTCACTGCCTCTTTTTTATTAATTGTTATTGCATGAATATATGCACTTAGGAATATGTGTGTGTTTGTGCATGTACGTGCGCATGTGCGTGCGTGTGTGTGTGTGTGTGTGTGTGTGTGTGTGTGTGCTCCTAAATACAACCTGTTCAGTCTGTTCAGTCTGTACAGTGTTTGTTATATGTCTGGCTTTAGGGTTGAAGATTTAATATTTGATATTGAATAATCGATTGGTGTGCCCTTCCCAAGGGAGGACTATTTCTCCCACTCTTCTCAGCATTCCTTAGCAATATGTAGCCATTCTGGAAAGTCCCTGCATACTACTCTCTGCATAGTGATGGGAATGCATAACATTTAGTCACAAATATTCACAAAGAGACATTTCAAAAACATCAACAATAGTGACATGCATTAACAACTTAAATATCTCTCAAAAGGACAAGGGAATTTGACACAATTATATATTAAACTGCTAAAATTGGCAGTGATGAATTCACAATGACTAAATATTTAATATAAACAAATTACAGACTTGCTGGTTGAAGTCTTCCACACTCAATCATTTTACTTAAACAGGTATAAATGTCTGATGATTAAGTCAACATGCCAGATAGTACTATCTGCATGTTTAGCAAAAAATGTAAATAGTGAAGCTAAAAATTAATTATATTAATAGTTTCCTCTTTAGGGCAAAAGTAAATAATATTTTACTTCTTAAATATATAATAAAAGCATAAATTTTACTTGTATATATAGACATTTTATCTAGGCAGAGATAAATATAAATAAAGAAATAGTACATATATGTATATACATATATGCATAATATTATCATGTATGTATCCTTTACATAATGGTGAATGCATTCAGTATTTCTTAATAATTGAAATAATAACTAGGAAGTTGGTGATTATTTCATTTTTTTACACAAGTTCAGGATCATAAAGAACAGGAAAAATAAAAGCTGTTAAATAGTGAAAATAATGGTGACTTAGCCTTAAAACTAGTTTGATCATCCTCTGATCAGACTATTTTAAAATATTGATAATATATTGACCATTTCAGGCATATTTGAAAATATGATGAAATCAAAATCAGGCAAAGCCTTTAGCTTTTTATGTAAAATATATTCTAAGACAAGGGTTTAAAGACATCTTTGGGATGAATGTAGTTTCGAACTGGCTGGTATTATATTGGACATGTAGCTCTGTAGCCATGTTGTAGATGAGTGCATTATTCTCTTAACTGTTTCTAGGTTTCTTCAAAAAGGGGGTACATGTGGTTATTATGCTGCATGCTGTCAGTGTGCACTGTGTACTCCTAAGTCAATCTGTGGCAATGAGCAGTGGGTCATCTCTAGCCACGGTTGCTGTGACATTAAGTTGAAGATAGAAAATTACCCATTATGGTTGACATGAGGAACACCACCACTGACCTCAACACTGCCACCTGGTGGAGTTAGTGGGTGAGTTAGGACAGGAAAATGAAGAAGTATGGAAAAGTAAAAGTAAAGTGAGTGGAATGAGATAATATAGGTAGAAAATTTAATTAGGAAAACAGAATAAAATATAAGCTAGAATAGGAAAGAAGGGAGTGAGTCAGATTTTACTTTTAGTGGGAATTGGAAGAGCATAAACTTTTCTGGTTCAATAAAGAGACCCTGTTGATATCATTGTTACACAAGTATTTCAGATTCAGTATTAAATGTGTCATGACCCTGCCCTTACCCCTTCTCTCTTGTTTACATATCCTGAATTCATCTTTAAATCCTGATGTAGAAGCTTCACCTATGTTCACCTAAGTCAAAAGTTATCCTAGATTACCTCTTTAGCATCTTTGGTATGCAGTCTGTCAGTTGGTGGTGAACTTTCACCTCTTAGGTCATATCCTTGTCTTTCATCTTAATATCAATGTTTGAAATCAGGTTTCAATTCCTTACTATGGTTCTAGTGATGACCCATAACATTGTTCTGTGTTGTTACCAAATCATTGTCTAATGTACACATTGAAGTCATCTAATGATTGATTCCCTAGCAACCAAGCTTAATTTCTCAAAACACTTCATTAGTAAGCTTTAAGCAATAATCTTATTCATATACACTGGCACACCATACTATTACAATCTCCACTCTTAACATAAACCTGCTCCATTCTCATTGGGAGTTTCTGGAACCAACCAACACCTTATAAACTTATCATCCAAACATCTTTTATCATGAAGGCCCTTTGGGTTTATCTGGTTTTTAAATAAGAAGGAACAATGCAGGTTACTAACCCATAATAAGCAATTTTCAGCAATCCCCTTATCTCCCCCCCCCTCTCTCTCTCTCTCTCTCTGTGTGTGTGTGTGTGTGTGTGTGTGTGTGTGTGTGTGTGTCCCTCTCTCCTGCACTCCTTTCTACTCTTTCGAGACCGAGTCTTCCTAGGTAGCCATGGCTAGTCTACTAAACATTATGTCACACAGTTTATCTCAAGCTCATGATTTTACTACCTCAGCCTCCCCCTGCCTTCTGAATTGTATTTATTGTATTGAAGACATTAAATCCATATGATGATCAATACTCAGATCTCTTAACCACAATAATAGCAAAGTCTCACATAGTATTTCAGTATATTTCTCTTGCCAAGGAAACTTTCATTTACTATCAAAAAAAAAAAAGAGAGAGAATGAGAAATCCTACGCAATCAATGTCTCACACATGGATTTTCTTTAATCCTTCCAGCTCTCAGCAAAAGAGACATGTCAATGTATCATCATATGAATTGTTACAGCATTTTTATTTCACTGGCTTAGTAAAGATGACATTTCTGAGTTAGAGTGCAAAAACAGCTCAGTTCCACTTGTAATCCCAGGCAGAAGTAAATTAGAAAAGGTGGATACAGACCAGTGAGAGGGGAAATCTAGGAACTGTACACAGACACACAAAAGATATTAAGGTTTTCACACTAGGAAAAACAAAACCAGTATATACACACGGCTTATTGGAATGGTTGCTAGCAATGCAGATGTGCTTGGACAGGCCTGACAGTGATCCTGGAACACTGATGTCCACATCTCCAGAACTCTTCCTTCTATGACTCCATGCCAGCACTGGTGAAAAGGGGAGGTTGACTGTTTTAAGTCTAAAAGCATGCTACTTCTATGTTATTTATCACTTTCACCTAATAAAACTAAAGTTTGGGGAAGTGCATTGCAATGCCGAAACCTAACTCACCTGTCTCTGGTTCATCAAGTCTATCCAATGCCTTCACACCATACAGGCCATGTTGGGATGCCAACCTGGTAAGTACAAGGCCCTATTCTGGATGTCTTGTGGAAGTTATTGCAGGGAAACATCACAGGAACCCCTCGAGGTAGATACCATGAATCACAATTTCTTAATTCTGAATGAAAGTTCAGAACAGTTGGGATAACCTACCCAATCAGTACAGTAAGCTAGTGAGAAAGGTCAGGTGTGATTTGTGGTCAACTAGATGCTTTTTCCAATGTCCCACAGACAAGTAAACCATGACTGACATTCTGATGACATGATGGGTATCTTGTTTTCTAATAGTAGAAAGCAGGGATCAAAAAGAATGACTTCAAATGAAAAAGAATAAAGAATGAAATCTTTTGTCCTCTGTTTTCCCAAACTACAGAGAAGAGCCTATGAAGTCAGCAAAAGGACAGTGAGATAAACTAGAAAGTTAAAATAAAAACCCTATCTCATGGGCTGAGTATGTAGCTGAGTTGGTAGAGTACTTGTCTAGCATGCAAGAAGCCCTAGATCATCCCATGTGGTGGTAGATATCTAGGCAGGAGGACCAGATGTTCAAAGTCTTTCTCAGTCACATAGTCAAGTCTGAGGATATCCTGGCTCTCTGCCAAGAAGAAAAAAAAGGTAAAGGAAAGAAAATCTTTCTCAAAACAGCTATTGAAGGGCTATACAGGAAAGAAGAAAGCGATTTCTTGATGACTAAAATAAGTCTTATTTTCTCCAAAGATAACTGTTTCAACAATTTGCATCCAATTTATTACAATTTAAACAACAGAGGAGATACTTTCAAGGTCATGTCATGTTTTATCCTAGACTCTCTCTCCACACAGATAATCCTGGAATTGGAAGAGACCCTGATCAATTTTTTGAAGTCTCCTGTGTGGTCAGTGTTCTACTAGGGTGCAAAGCACAGGTCTCACATTGAAGGTTATATCCAGGTGATAGGATCACTCTTTTACATTAAAAACATTATAAAAGGACTTTCAATTATCAAATAGTTCTGTGTGTTTCCTAGGAGAAATACATGTGTTTCCCTTCATTGGAATCTTGCCTAGCACCTTCTGGTACCATGGAAGCTAGTCCTCAGGGAGGAGGCTTTCAAGGAAGATACAGCTCGGGTCTTCCAGGTCCTGGGTTCAAGGTACATGGTGTCTTCAGCAATACAGACTTACTTTCTACCTCTGGAGGGGAAAACAAGGGCAAAAGCAATAGTCTGTAATAGTTTGGGAGTCTCTGGCAACCCTGAAAAACAACTCAAGAGGGCTTTTCATGCCTGGTGTTGGGGTTTTTGTTAGATGGTCTATTGCCTCTCAAAGGCAGCACTGTCAGCCAAGACAGAGTCTTTTTCATTTGAATTATATAGGTATATGTATATACAGACTTACATGTATTATAGATGTTGCTAGGTAGTTAGTAGTATAAATCCTTATGACGTTTTCAGATATCATTACTGTTATTTTACCTTCTTTCTTTATCTCCTTCCCCTTTGCTAATAAAAGTCCCCTTGGTTGTCTTGTTAACCACCCCCAGATAATTTGTACCCCGTTACTTCCTTCTCTAGTGTTCTTCAACTTGATATCTAGTAAAACAGTTCACACTACAACACAACACCCAGAGCATTGCTTACTAAGCGATAACTTTTATCTGTTGTTGTGTTGTCATTGTTTTATTTCCTGGTCTGAGACAGGGTCCCACTACACACCTTTGTTGGTCTGGAATTTACTAGAGAGATCAGGTTGGTTTATAATGTGCAGAATTCCTCCTGCATCTGTTTCTGCCTCCTGAGGGTTGGGGTCACAGAGGTGCACTGTCATGCCTGACTACTGCAACTTCTTGAGTTCTGTTGTCATTGTACTGAGACTCCCTCTGCAATAATGCTTTCCGTTATCTGGTTAAAGTATATAACGCTATATTCCTGAGAGGAATTCGGCTTCAGGAGACTTTCTGCAAGGCTAGAATTCCTTTCATCGTAATATTTATAAATTGCCTGATGAACTGCACAATAACAAATTAGATGGTCAAGTTTTGACAATTAAATTGCATACAGCTCCAAACGCCGTAATCACAAAACTGAAAATAGATAACACTAGAATATGAATCTAGCTAAAGGAATGTAATGATTTACAGTCTGCAAGCTATCACAGGAGACATAAATTATGTTTAGAGTTGAGTTAGGGGTCAATTTAATAAATAAAGAGACATATAGATCTTACAATGTAAATATAATTACTAACTTCCTTTTCTGGAGCTTAGAGGTCATTAAGAAATCTCTGACACTACCACCCCAAGTCAACATCAAGGAAAGAAGGGTTTTGACCCAGCTGATCATGCACAAATTATTTCAAACCTCAATTAAGCTAAGATACAGAGATACATATATTTTAAAACAGCAAATGCCATATTAAGTAATGCATTTCCTGCACAAATCTAAACCAAGATGACATAGAATACTCTTCTATAGATTAAAAAAAATTCCTAATTGTTGGTAGGAAATACTTCCATCAAAACAACAATTGCTATATTTCTGAACTCATAATTCAACAAAGAAAACATTTCTAGTAGAAAATACATCAAACATCAAAGAAAGGGATTACATCAATAAAACACAAGGAATAGCTTTTAGGCATAGTACCTGTGGCACATGTCAAACTATACACATTTTGTTTCAAAAATCTATAACAAATTCCACCTGTAAAATCTGCAGTTTCTTTAACTCAATATGAAAACAGCAAATTCTATCCCATAGGCTTCTATATTCATAACCAAAATGGAGCCATGCTAAAGCAATGATAATTTATCCTTTTATGACATTGTTTCCTCTGAGGAAAGCACTTTATGGTTTCTTTTATTCTTCTGAAATTTAAGTGAAAATCAGAACACTTCTTGCCTTTTAAATTTGGAAGTACAAATAGCACATAAGATAGTGTCAGTCAAACCAAAGGAATTCTACCCTGTTAAAGAGCCAGGGAGTCTGCGTCTGTTGCCAAAGGCCTTCCTGATTTAATCATTGTGATTTCATAAGTCTTGGGAAGAAGAATAAAAGAAAGTCTTTATTCCTGTGGCTGTTACAATGAGGTTTTAATATTGAAGATATTGGGTCTTGAGGGATTTACAATGAAAGCCTTTAGCTAGCTACACCTCTAAGTTTTGAAGCTGCAAAAACTATTAAAATAAGAAGAATGTAAAATGGCAAACACCTTGATGCAAGGCCTTTGCAGCAGGATTTAGTGTTAAATGAAGCCAACCTATTTCCACTTTGTAGTTTTGATAGATGTCCAAAGGGCCTTTTGAAAGTAAAACAAAATAAAAGGAACAAAGGCTGAGAGATCATTTCACTGGGAGACCCTTGGTTTATACAGTAGTTCAATTTTGGCAAGTCAATATCAGAAAGCTCAAGAAATACTAAAGCAGTCTATTCCTCCAAAACTCATTTCATCTCTCATCCAACAGCATTCTCTAATGTGTTCATTTGATCATTTCCTGAAATTAGACTTCACTTGTATCCTTATACTTGAGGAGCCATACCAGCTTAGCTGCAGTCTACAGAAGCATTAATATACTGCTTTTATACATAAATGTAGTCCTTTCTATGTACTAATTTTGCTTGAACGAATTAGCTTATAAGGAAATATTTTCTGAATATCTGCTGCATATTATAATCTAAGCTAAATTCTGGGAATGAGAACAAGATCAAGATAAGGTATAGTTCCCTCTACACGTGCCTGTTGCAGTCTACCTGCCAAAATCAAAAATAAACTGCTAAACATTCATTCTGAATAAACCTGAGGAAGTAGAAGACAGTGTTATTGGAGATTTTGATGCACTTGACTCATTAAGGGCTCAGAATGACTCTAAGGAATCGACGGACAAATTGATACTGAAAGATGTTTGTTGTTACCAATCCCCAGGATCCAAGACTCCAAGGCATGCCTGCAGTTTTAGGATCCAAGGGAGAACAGAGGCTAAGGAGTCAGAAGGCTGTGAGTATGAGTGAAGAACCACCAGGAATCATATATATAGCGATGACAGGCAGTTTATATATAGCTTGAAGACAAAAGAACAAGCGAAGTACACCTAATTTGCATACACAGTCTGAATGAGGGCAGCATGGCTTTATCAGTTCGAATACCAAGGAATCCCCTCACAGGGGGAAGTACCAGGAGGGAGCAGCAACAGAGGTGGTAGCATGCCTTAGTTTATCAGCAGACACGCTGTCAGCCAAATAACATATGTTGGCGCCAGCTTTCTGGCGGGGAGGAAAAGACTTGCTGGCCTTAAAAATGATGTGGCCTTTTGTCACTATCGAGTGGATCCAGGTTTTCCAACCCAAGTCGGGAATGAACACCCGACTCCTACTGTAAAATATCTGACAGATTTGGGATACAGGCACACTCCACCAACTTGTTTGATTCTGGAATTCCACTGATGTTCAGGGTCGATTGCTGTATGGCAAGATGATTTTCTGGGGAAACGCAAAACGTGTCTACTCACTCCAGATAGGGAAATTATCACAGACAGAAGAGAAAAATGTCTGAGGGGTTGGCATTTAAACACAAGCTTAGATTAAATTTAAAAAAAAAAAAATGGTCAAGGGGAAACCAGGAAGTATGTTTTAGGCACTGATAACAAGCGTTCAGTAGAAATGAGATAGTGGACCTGGTAAGGAAGCAGGGACTTTGTATCTGTCAGATGGAGTATAGACGTTAACATAAAAAATATAGAATATTTCCAGAACCGTAAAGCTCCTTCCTGTTGCTTTCTATGGCTATTTACATTCTCTCCTTACATCTCAGTAACATTAAATTTGTTCTGGGTCTTATAATTTTTATTTCAAGAATGGTATAGAAATAGAATTATAAGTTGTAGCATGAATCTTAAAGGGTCTTATTAATAAAAACAAACTTGAACCCAGGTATTGGGGTGAATGCTGGAAGATCAGAGAAGCAGAACAAGCTACAGCCATCTCACTTTGCCAGTTCCTCAGCTGATCCTGTTTCCTCAGATTGGAAGCTTTGAGTCCTCATCCAAATGGATCTCAGCTGAACTGCTGCTCAAAAGCCTAAAAGCGTAACCAGCCTAGTTCCTGGTTTTCACACCTTAAATACTTTTCTACTTTCTGCCGTTACTTCCTGGGATTAAAAGCGTGAGTCACCATGCCTGGCTGTTTCCAGTGTGGCCTTGAACTCACAGAGATCCAGATTGATTTCTGCCTCTGGAATGTTAGGATTAAAGGCATGTGTGCCACCATTTTCTGGCCTCTATATCTAGTGGCTATTCTGTTCTCTGACCCCAGATAAGTTTATTAGAGTGCACAATATTTTGGGGAACACAATACCACCACAATAAGTAAACAGCCCCAAACATTTTTCTCCAGAGTCAGTCACACAGATTATCCCATGTTAACAGTAATGTGCTTCCTTTATTCAGTGACATTAGACTGACCATTCAGAGAAGGGTATCTATGTAGTGAAATTAGAAACACAACTTGAATAAGCTTATGTAAGCATTCATGTACAAATTTTTTGCATGAACATGTTTCTTCAATTCTTCAGGTAAAGAGACAGGAATCCATTGGTGGTTTGCATTGACTCTGCATGTTCAGTGTTAAGAAAGCCTTCCCTTGCTTTCCAGAGTATCTGTACAACTCTACATCCCCCTCCAGCACTTAATGAATAACCTAAAATTTCCACATCCTCGCTGTGCTTTGTGTAATCATTTTCATTTTAGCCTTCCTGAAATGTGTACTGGTATCTCTTGATATTATTTTGTGTTTCGTAGTCTAATGATAATAAACATCTCTTTATGGGCTTTTGAGGTCTGTGTACCCTTCCCATAGAAATGTTCATCTTTGCCTATTAACTACTCACATTTTTGTCTGATATTTGGGATTTTTGAGTTCTTCATATACACATACACTAACCTTTTAATGACATATAACTTATAGTTATTTTGTCTCAATCTGTATCTTTTTCAGCTTCTTCACAGGGTTTTTCTCAGAACAAAAGTTCATAATTTTGTTGAGTTTCAATGCGTTACTGTTTTATTTTATGGATAATGTTTTAATACCAATGCTAAGAACTCCTTACCTAAACCTAGATCTTGAAAAATTTGCCCTATAGTAGATCTGACTATTGTAACATTTTATACTTGTCTGTTATTTATTTGGGGTTAATTTTTGTTGAAAAATAAGACATATTATTTGTGTAGTTACAAAATTATTCCAGTGGTTGGTTGAAAATGCTGTTCTTTCTCCATCAAATTTATTTACACTTAATTCAGACATCAGTTGTGAGCACATTTATGGATTTATTTTGTGGAACTATATTTTATTTCACTGCTTTGTGTCTACCTCTCCACTAACACCATATAACATTAATTATTATAGATAATGTATCAATGTCATAATAAGTTATACAAATGCAGGTTTCTCTCCCATTTTTTAAATTGTTTTAGCCATTTTGGATCCATTATTTTCCACATCCATTTTCAAATATTTTTTATGTCTTCCTAAGCCAGACTTAGGTTCTCATGGAAAATGAATAAAACCTTTTAATTGGGTGAGAACAGGTATCTTACCTATGCTGCATGCTTCAGTCCATGAACACATGGTGCCTCTGCATTACCTTAGCTCTAGATCATTTCAGTGTTTTCACCTATCAGTTTTTTATAATTTCCATCATTCAAGTTCTACACTGTTTTATCTTCTACTAAAGTATTTTCTTCTTTAAATGAGTTTATACTATTATGAGTATTCGTGCTTTCAATAGTTGAAAGCAATACTGTTGATTTTGAAATTGTATAGGAATTCTAGTCTTTGTGTGGCCTAGTTATTCCTGGGCAGTGAATTAAAATGTGATTTTAATAGAGCTTCTCTGTATCTTCCTGAGAAGGAAAGGAAAGATCATATCATTGCTACTGGATGGAAGTCTTACCAAAATGTCTCGTTCAATACTCTGACCCCTGGCTGAGATCAGCACCCTGGTCCTAACTTGGCTTCTCCATAAATACTTTTTAGAGTTTTAGGTATTTCATTACATCCTAGCTAAGATGGGTATCTAAATTCCCATGCAACCCCCAGCCTTTGATAGCTTGAATAAAGAATTTTCTGAGAAGTAGGGGTAAAATAACATGACTGTTTTCTAAAAACAACCATCCTGCCAGGCTGCCCTTTCCTAGGTTTGTGGGCCAGAGAAAGAAGATATTTGCTTCTATTTGCTTTGATTTATTTTGCTTTGTTTCATTTTGCCACTGTGCTGACATTTCCAAATTATAACATTTTCAACTCTAAGTGTAGGACATCTGAGGCAAAAGAAAAACCCACAAACTCCCCCACAACGTCATTTCATGAGTCTCAAAATCCCAAGTCAGCCAGTCTTCCTCTCTCCACATTTCATAGTTTGAGTATGAAAAGAAAAAGAAACATATCTATTCCATCTTCTCAGAAGCAGAACCCTCATATTACCATTGTACAAACTCCTTCTACTTTGCTGTGTGAGAGCTGAGAATTCTGTGACAGTTCAAGAGCATGAACCCCAGGCTAAGCTCCTATTATCCATGAGAAGCCCTGCAGTTTCTTAGTTACATGTTTTTCAATTTACATGATCTTTTGATGTATTACTTAAATACAATTCTCAATAACTTCCTTGCTATATCTGAAGCAGATCCAATAGGGCTGTGTGATAGATGAGTTGTAAAGGGAGAATGGAAGAAAGGCCTTTGAGATCGCTCTGGGGGTTGAAGTGATGTTGTTTGACATGGAAAAGATAGCTGTGAGGGCTTAGAGAACCAAGAGTCTATTTTAGACGTGTTCATTTGTGGATGTCAGTGTACACAATATCAAATATTAATAAATATCTGGAGGTCGGGATGATGATGGGGACAGGGGTTAAGGCCAGGATTCATTAGCCTTTTAGTGTGTAGCAATTGCAGCTGCAGAGCCAGATGGATATAGACAGAAAAGAATATCATCTGCTGGCCTTCCAGCAAATGATGCTGACTGGAGATAGTTGTGGAAGAAATGCAACAGGAAAGGAATTTATGTAAACTAAAGTCAGAAGTACTATGAGACAAATCATAGCATCCTATGTCTCACAGCTCACATTGGAAAGCACTGAGCCCTTTGAAATTCTTCAAAGTTCAAGCAAGAAATTTCTACTTCCACCAGTAGCTTTTGAAAAGTCCTATGATGGATTCCCACATGTTTCCTGAAATGAACTGAAAATCAAAAGTTACAGTGAGTTCAGCTCACTGCCATGCAAGCACTTTCCTGAGGCAGGACTTAAAATATGCTAATAGGAATGTAAAAACACTAAATTTATTTTATGTCCATAAGATTCACACTGAAATATTCATCTTCAGCTGTAGATCCCTATCTTTATGTTTAATTTAATGAAACCAAAGGCATTTGAATAAAAAGTTGAAAATTTATAATAAACAACTGTTTGTCATGACAATTTATTACCGGCACGGTGTGTGCCCGTGGATATAATTTTATGGTGTTTAGATGCAAAAATATAGCATTATCTTTCATATCTGTAAGCACTCTCTTCTCTGCCTTTCTGCCTTTCCTGAGATGACTTCCTGAGCCCTTTGTTCTCTGTGTAGTACTGAGAATGGTAAGGTGAGATTACCCTCTTAGCATTAAGTCCTCAAATCACTTTTCTAAAGACTGGACAAGGCTGGCTAACAAACTGGTTAAATAAAAGCAGAAAATCTCAAGAGATTTCCCAACACACTCTCCTCAGTAAATACAGAAGCCAGGAAAGATGAAGAAGGCTCATGGGCGGGCTTTATTACTCGGGATATTTGTGGGGAACATTTATCCCATCAACACATCTTTTTCTTGTTACCACTGATGTAGATTTATTAAAGGTGCCATTCAATAAGTCTAACTTATAAAAAGTCAATGAGCATAGATCTCAATCTAGCCACCGTCAAATGTAATTTAGGTGTGATCTTTCGGGTAACAGTTACCATTCTTACTGGAGAAAAGGGACTTGGTTCTCAGTGTTTTGCAGCTGCTCCTCTAAAAACAAGACAAGCAGTCTGTGAGGCCTTGGACTAGCCCTATCCAGATCCTATGCCTCAACTTTAAGAACATTTAATGGCGCTGGGGAAATGGCTTAGAGGTTAAGAGCACTGGTTGCTCTTCCAGAGGTCCTGAGTTCAATTCCCAGCAGCCAACTACATGGTGGCTCACAACCACCTATAATGGGATCTGGTTCCTTCTTCTGGCCTGAAGGAAGAACACTGTATACATAATGAGCAAGTAATTTTTTAAGGAAAATTTTATGTGTACATAGGATGTCTCAGCAATCCCACGAAGCCTATGCAATTATGTCCCAGATTCCACCTTGTGTATCACCTTGTATAAGCAATTCTAAGCCTGGAGTGAAGTAAAGGATGGTTCTTTGCAGGAGATGAGATATCACATCAAACTTGAAATGACTTTCTCCAGGTGATTACAAAAGTATATTTATCAAAGTATAAAGATCAAATTATGTTATTTAGCATTTCCTGACCTGACTTATTACCTTAGAGTATCTGGATGGCAAGTGGTCCCTTAATGTATGTATGACTTCCTAGGGTTCTCACAAGCATTAAAGGTAAATCTCTACAGGATTGGTCTGTGTGTCGTGGTGAGTAAATGTCTACAAATATGTGCTGATTACGAATCAGAAGATTTGGTTTCCAAAAGAGAAGAAGGGCAAGAATATCTTAACTGTTTGCCTTTTACGACACTAGGAAACAAGACATCAGGTGAAGAAAAAAGGAGATACATCTGTGGAATGTACAGAACAGAAAATAGCTCAAGCCTCTGGGAATGACTCCATCCAGAAAGCCCTCCTGCCCCAGTGTGTTAGTTACCTCATCTATGGTCTTAATGTATCATGTGTTGACTATTACAGCACTCACTGTGTAAAGTACTTACTACAGTTTAACTACTGAACTTATGTGCCTAGATTCCCCACTAGGTTGAATAGTAGCAAGGAAGATAATTAATCTGGTTTTCCATTGTCACTAGGAATGTAATATAATGTACAGCGACTCTTCAGCGAACATGTTTTGATTAACTAAATCAGATAAATAGATAAGTTTTTCTACCAAAAGTCTAGCTGAAAGTAGAGAACAACATTATATGAATCTTTATATGCTGGTCAATTTAAAGAAAACTCCTTTCAATGCATGATGATGAGGCCAGGTTCCTTGTGCAAATACTAAGTAGGAGTTTTTAAAAAGTAGCATTGTTTTCGTAAACCATTTACGTAGCTACCATTAAGAGCTCTATAACTATCTCCTAAACTTTGTGGCTGAAACCAAGGGCAATCATTCAATGCTATCTCCTGGTTTCCGAGTGAGATATTCAACCAAGAACTGTGAGAACAACTTGTGTCTTCTCTACAATGCTTGGGGGCAGGTCTCAGTTCAAAGACTTGAGACTGGAAATGACTGACTTGCTAGTGGCATCTTAACACTCCATTTGTTAATATGTCTGGAATTTGCCTACTCACTATTGACTGGGCCTCATCGGCAGGTTCATTTGGGGATGTGTGTCAAATACTTAACTAATAACCTCTCCTTGTAGTTTCGTTTCTTTGCAGCACATATGGAGTGAGTTTTAAGATCAAGAAACCCCAGAGATAGCAGGCTCTATTCTTATTCTGCAACCTAGCTTCAGAAATGGTATATCCAGTCAAATGGAGTTTCAAGGAATAGTATCAGTATCACACTGTAGAAAAGCATATACAATGAGAGAGATTTATGCAGCCTACATGGACAAGACAATCTGCTGTAGTTTACTCTGGCTACAATAATCTACATCCTCAAACACATAAAACATCTTTGCCATCAAAACTGCAAAGCTTTCCTTTTTTTGTATTTTGGGTTGGGTCCAGGCTAAAAATAATCTCTTTCTTAATTTTAGAGTCATTGTCCATTTAAAGAAGTGAGAATCAAAAAGGTTTGCTTTAAAAATGAAATGAATTGTGAGTCCTTTGCATTTAACCCTGTTTTCTTCAAGGTCTCTCCTTTCTGTCACATTTTATCAGGAATGCCAAGAAGAAGCTCACTGGCATTCTCAACATACTGCCTGGAAAGGCCTTTGAGTAGATCCTGAAGCTCATAAGATACACTTACTACTTTCACGTACATGTGGTAATGCTGCTAAACTTCCATCTCTTCATAGCAAGGGTTCCTTCAGTTCAAGTCCTCAATAACATTTGATGCCTTCCTTGTATCGCTAACCAATGGCTTGAGTGTGACCATAAGTGCTTTCAATGCTAATCTAAAGTCATTTAGGCTTTGCCTAGCTCTTTCTTAAGGGATACTGGACCTTATCTAACCATCCCCTTAGAGTCCTTTCACCTTCAGTCTTCTGTCCAAGCATTGCCACCTATGAATTGTTTAGCTTAATTGGGTCCCTATTCCCATAGCCAAAATATATTCTTAATTTCTGTTGCTGAGCAACAAATCACTCCAATATCTACTGGTAAATTTACTGTATCTCAGTCTCCATGCATCAAGAATTTGGACAAAGCATATGAAAGATGGTTTGCCTCAGATCTACAGCATGCAAAGTCTTGATTGAAGAATTCAAATGTTGGAGTCATCTTGAAGAACATGTGAGATCATCCAAAGCTTTGGTCACTTAGATGTCTTGAAGTTGCTGCTAGTCATCACCTGGAATACTTGCAGGAGTTAATAAACCCAAGTCTTCTGACCAGAAATCCTGCTCATGAGCTCCTTTTTTGAACTTTAATCATCTCGCATAATGACTGACATCAAAGAATAAGCTACATGATGTGTCACAACTGCCTTAGTCAACAGTACCCCCAGATTTAAGGACAAGTAGCAGAGGTAGTCATCTCCTGCAGCACCAAACTTCCAATGGGAGAAATGTTCACTATATATTGTAAGAAGCATTATAATGGTAAATAGCATTGATGTCATTTTGGAAAACAAAATCTGCCATTAGTATTAAAACAAAACAAAGTACCTATGCCTATATACCCCCCAGGTTCCAGGTGTCATGAAATTTCGTCTCGTTTCTTTGACTAATTTTCTGATTTTAATGTTGAGAATTATATTTAAGTCTTTTACTGGTTTATAAGAAAAAATAGTTGAGAGTGAGTTTAAATAACTCACCTGAGCAATGAATATTACATACTCTAAAATACTTGAAATATAGGTTGAAGAGATGGCCCAAGCACAATGCTCTTGCAGTGGACCAGAGTCCAGTTCTCAACACCTGTGTATAACTGCTCACAATATAGCCTGTAACTCCAGCTCCTGGGAGACACCACACCTCTGACCTCCCCCCTGGGTATCTGTGATAACAGGCACTTACCTACATACAGACCCATAAACAAATATGCGATTTACAAATGAAAATAAATATTTAAAGTGTTTAAACTTCTGTAATTGCTCATCTACCAGGATATCTATTATATCCAAGTAATCAATAGTATTTTCAGTCTTTAGGGAAGTTTCAGAAATTCCAGGGATGGTTCCTTTTTCTTAGAAACTAACTTTCATAGCTCCACAAGAACTTGGAATTAGTCTAGGAAGTATGCAGCTCAAGAAGAAATCAGGTGTGCCAAAAGCTGACACATCCACTGGAAATAACATAGGCATGCAAGGCAGAGGTATAATTACTACAAATTTGTGTTTAGACATTTATTAACCTTAAGAGTTCAGAGCCTAGAATGCCATTCCCATTCAAAATGAATCATTATTTCATAACTTGAATGCTGACCGATTATCACTCTGACTAGTCTTTTTAGTTCCGTCAAAGTTTGAAAAATTATATTTAAGGCACTTTCTTTTAGAATGTTTTATATGTTTTTGAAAGAAATATTGAAGTCTAATTTTGAAGGCTTCATTTGTCAACAGAATATTTTTTAAAATCTAATTTCAGAAAAGTGACATGAATATGTAATGCAGATAAAACATATTAACTTGTACTGCTGCCTTGAAAGCAATATGCAACTCCTCAGTGAGGACTGGCCCTATATCTACAGGTAAGCATTTTTATTTATTAACAATATAATAAAGAAAAAAAGAAGGAAGAGAAAAGAAAAATCAAATCTCTGACAATAGTACTACATATGTGTGTATACATATATATAATTAACCTCAACTATTAACCTATTTCAGAACATTTTTAAAGATTTTAACATAATTTTAACATTTCTGCTTTTTATTTTAAAATGAAACACATAAAATTGCATATCAGAATAATGTGTGACCCGAAAATGAAAACTAATTAAGAAAACAAATTTAGTTCGTAGAGAAAAGGACGCCACAAACAACTGAAACATTCACAAATTTTTATGTTACAAATCAAAATATTTAACAAGGAGCTCATTACTCTAAAAGAGTCAGATGTCATCTTCTCAACAAGAAAACTTTTTATACTTTATAATTATTAAAGTACTTTGTTGGCTGGGGAAAAGGGAGATGAATTATAGAAGTTTTTTTTTTTTTTTTTTTTTTGGTTTTTCGAGACAGGGTTTCTCTGCGTAGCTTTTGCGCCTTTCCTGGAGCTCACTTGGTAGCCCAGGCTGGCCTCGAACTCACAGAGATCCGCCTGGCTCTGCCTCCCGAGTGCTGGGATTAAAGGCGTGCGCCACCACCGCCCGGCGAATTATAGAAGTTTAAACAATGTTTCTTCATCCCACCCTGGACTTCCCTTCTGGACCAGAGGTGAGTATCCGAACTCAGCCCAGACCCCATCCCTGGGCACCAGCCACTCCGGGGAAGACCTGCCCAACTTGCCCCCAGGTTTTGGCCACCGGGCAGGTTCCCTTCTAACCCTACCAGGAAGGATCCCCTTCTCTAAGACCCCCGGCAGACCCTGCAATCTCCACACCCTGCCCCCACACACATCCCCCCCGCCCAGATTGGACCAGAAAGAGCTCCCATCCTGCCGTGGACTTCCCTTCTGGACAAGAGCTCCCATCCTGCCCTGGACTTCCCTTCTGGACAAGAGCTCCCATCCTGCCCTGGACTTCCCATCTGGACAAGAGCTTCCATCCTGCCCCGGACTTCCCGTCTGGACAAGTGCTTCCATCCTGCCCTGGAGTTCCCATTTGGACAAGAGAGCTCCCAACTGGACAAGAGAGAGAGACTTCCTGAATCTGTCAGCTCTGTCTGAACCAAGTGCACTGATAAGACCAAGAAGGAACCACAAGGAGATGGAGAGACGTCAAAGCAGAAGTACATACAACAAAATGAGGAGCAATACAGCATCACCAGAACCTAGCCCGCTTCCAACATCTAGACCTGAACATCAAAAATTGGAAGAAGCAGAAGAAAACAGCCTTATGAATAAAATCATGAAGAAGGTAGAGGCTTGTGTAGAGAAAAGACAAAAAAAATGGGAAGAACGCTATAAACAACTAGAGGAAAGGGCAAGCAAATTAGAAGAAAACAATAAAGTCATGGAAGAAAACAATAAAATCCTAGAAGAAAACAATAAAGTACTGAAAGAAAATCATGAAAAAGCAATGAAACAAATGAAGGAAACAGTCCAAGACCTGAAAAGGGAAATAGAAAAAATGAAGAAGACACAAACAGAGGGAATGCTGGAAACAGAAAATCTGAGTAGATGATCGGAAATGTCAGATGCAAGTATAAACAACAGAATGCAAGAGATGGAAGAGAGGATCTCTGGCATTGAAGATAAAGTAGAAGAAATAGATTCATCAGTCAAAGAAAACACTAAAACCAACAAAGTCATGAACCAAAATGTCCAAGAAATTTGGGACACCATGAAAAGACCAAACCTACAAATAATAGGGATAGAAGAAGGAGAAGAATACCAACTCAAAGGCACAGAAAATATATTCAACAAGATCATAGAAGAAAACTTTCAAAACTTAAAGAAGGAAATGCCTATGAAGATACAAGAAGCCTATAGAACACCAAACAGACTAGACCCCAAAAAACAGTCCTTTCGACACATAATAATTAAACAACTAAATGTACAGAATAAAGAAAGAATATTAAGAGCAGCAAAGGAAAAAGGCCAAGTGACCTATAAAGGCAAACCTATCAGAATAACACCCGATTTCTCAATGGAGACTTTGAAAGCCAGAAGGACCTGGACAGATGTAACGCAGACACTAAGAGACCATGGATGCCAGCCCAGACTAACATACCCAGCAAAACTTTCAATCATCATAGACGGAATGAAGAAGACATTCCAAGACAAAGCCAGATTTAAACAATAATTATCCACAACCCCAGCCCTACAGAAAGCACTAAAAGGACAATTCCAACCTAAGGAAGTCAGATACACCCACGAAAACACAGGCAATAGATAAAGCCACAGCAGTAAACCCCAAAGAAGAGAAGTACACACACAATACCACCAAAAAATAATAGGGATGAACAATCACTGGTCATTAATATCACTTAATATCAACGGAATTAATTCACCTATAAAAAGACATAGGCTTACAGAATGGATATGAAAGCAGGAGCCAGCTTTCTGCTGCATACAAGAAACACATCTCAAATTCAAAGACAGACAATACCTAAGAATAAAAGGCTGGGAAAAGACTTTCCAATCAAACAGTCTTAAGAAACAAGCAGGTGTAGCCATCCTGATATCCAGCAAAATAGACTTCAAACTAAAATCAACCAAAAGAGATCAAGAAGGTCATTACATACTCATCACAGGAAAGATCCACCAAGATAAAGTTTCAATTCTGAACATTTATGCCCCAAACACAAGGGCACCCACATATGTAAAAGAAACATAACTAAAGCTTAAACCACATATAAAACCCCATACATTAATAGTGGGAGATCTCAACACCCCACTTTCACCACTGGACAGATCTGCCAAAATGAAACCTAACAGAGAAATAAAGGACTTAACTGATGTCATGACCCAAATGGACCTAATAGATATCTACAGAACATTCCATCCTAACAAAAAAAGAATATAACTTCTTCTCACCACTCCATGGAACCTTCTCTAAAATCGACCACATACTTGGCCACAAAGCAAATCTCAACAGATACAAAACAATTGGAATAACCTCCTGTGTTCTATCAGACCACCATGGTTTAAAGTTAGATTTCAACAACAATAAAAACTACAGAAAACCTACAATTTCATGGAAACTGAATAATGCTCAACTGAATCACCAATGGGTTAAGGAAGAAATAAAGAAAGAAATTAAAGATTTCCTAGAGATCAATGAAAATGAAGACACCACATACCCAAACTTATGGGACACTATGAAAGCAGTGTTAAGAGGGAAATTCATAGCACTAAATGCCCACATAAAGAAGTTGGAGAAATCTCACACTAGTGACTTAACAGCACACCTGAAAGCTCTAGAACAAGGAGAAGCAAAGTCTCCCAGGAAGAATAGACGCCAGGAAATTATCAAAGTGAAAGGTGAAATCAATAAATTAGAAACAAAGAGAACAATACAAAAAATTAATGAAACAAAGAGTTGGTTCTTTGAGAAAATCAACAAGATTGACCAGTCCTTATCCAAACTAACCAAAAGACAGAGAGAGAGAATCCAAATCAACAAAACCAGAAATGAAAAGGGGGACATAACAACAGACATTGAGGAAATCCAGAGAATTATAAGGTCATATTTCAAAAACCTCTACTCCACAAAACTGGAAAACCTAAAAGAAATGGATAATTTTCTGGACAGGTATCACATACCTAAGTTAAATCAAGACCAGATGAACTATTTAAATAGTCCAATAACCCCTAGGGAAATAGAAACAGTCATTAAAAGTCTCCCAAGCAAAAAAAGCCCAGGACCAGATGGTTTCAGTGCAGAATTCTACCAGATCTTCAAAGAAGAGGTAATACCAATACTCTCTAAATTTTTCCACACAATAGAAACAGAAGGAACATTACCAAACTCCTACGAGTCTACAATTACCCTTATTCCCAAACCAAACAAGAATACAACAAAGAAAGAGAACTACAGACCGATCTCCCTCATGAACAAGGATGCAAAAAATACTCAATAAAATACTGGCAAACAGACTCCAAGAACACATCAAAACAGTTATCCACCATGATCGAGTAAGCTTCATCCCAGGAATGCAAGGGTGGTTCAACATACGAAAGTCCGTCAAAGTAATATACCATATAAACAAACTCAAAGAAAAAAAACCACATGATCATCTCACTAGATGCAGAAAAGGCATTTGACAAAATCCAACAATCCTTCATGATAAAAGTCTTGGAGTGATCAGGAATACAGGGAACATACCTAAACATAATAAAGGCAATTTACAGCAAGCCAACAGCCAACATCAAATTAAATGGAGAGAAACTCAAAGAAATTCCACTAAAATCAGGAATGAGGCAAGGCTGTACACTCTCCCCATGCTTATTCAATATAGTACTTGAAGTTCTAGCCAGAGCAATAAGACAACATAAGGAGATTAAGGGGATACAAATTGGAAAAGAAGAAGTCAAGCTTTCCCTATTTGCAGATGACATGATAGTATACTTGAATGACCCCAAAGAATCCACCCAGGAACTGATAAACCTTATAAACACCTTCAGCAACATAGCAGGATACAAGATCAACTCAAAAAAATCAGTAGCCCTCCTATATACAATGGACAAAGAAGCTGAAGAAAATCAGAGATACATCACCCTTTACAATAGCCACAAATGACATAAAATACCTTGGAGTAACACTAACCAAGCAAGTGAAGGACCTATATGACAAGAACTTTAAGTCCCTGAAAAAAGAAATTGAAGAAGATGTCAGATAATGGAAAGATCTCCCATGCTCATGGATAGGCAGGACCAACAGAGTAAAAATGACAATTTTACCAAAAGCAATCTAAAGATTCAATGCAATCCCCATCAAAATACCAACACAATTCTTCACAGACCTGGAAAGAATAATACTCAGATTCATAAGGAAAAACAAAAAACCCAGGATAGCCAAAAGAATCCTGTACAATACAACAACCTCTGGAGGCATCATCATCCCTGACTTCAACCTCTACTATAGAGCTACAGTAATAAAAACAGCTTGGTATTGGCATAAAACTGACATGTGGACCAATGGAATTGAATTGAAGACCCTGACATTAAACCGCACACCTATGAACATATAATTTTTGACAAAGAAGCCAAAAGTGTACAATGGAAAAAAGAAAGCATCTTCAACAAATGGTGCTGGGATAACTGGATATCAACATGTAGAAGCCTGCAAATTGATCCATATCTGTCACCATGCACAAAGCTTAAGTCGAAGCAGATCAAGGACCTCAACATAAATCTAGCTACTCTGAAACTGCTAGAAGAGAAAGTAGGAAGTAGTCTTGAATGCATTGGCATAGGAGATCACTTCCTAAATATAATACCAGTAGCACAGACACTGAGAGAAACAATCAATCAATGGGACCTCTTGAAACTGAGAAGTTTTGTAGAGCAAAGGATACAGTCAACAAGGCAAAGCAACAGCCTACAGAATGGGAAAAGGTCTTCACCAACATCTGACAGAGGACTGATATCCAGAATATATAAGGAACTCAAGAAATTAGACATCAAAATGCCCAACAGTCCAATTAAGAAATGGGCTATAGAACTAAACAGAGAATTCTCAACAGAGGAAACTCAAATGGCTGAAAGACATTTAAGGAATTGCTCAACATCCCTAATCATCAGGGAAAGGCAAATCAAAACAACTCTGAGATACCACCTTATGCCTGTCAGAATGGCTAAGATCAAAAACACTGAAGACACTTTATGCTGGAGAGGATGTGGAACTAGGGGAACTCTGCTCCACTGCTGGTGGGAATGCAAGCTTTTACAACCACTTTGGAAATCAATATGGTGCTTTCTTAGAAAATTGGGAATCAATCTCCCCCAATATCCAGCAATACTACTCTTGGGCATATACCCAAGAAATGCTCAATCATACCACAAGAGCACCTGCTCAGCTATGTTTATATCAGCATTGTTTGTAATAGCCAAAACCTGGAAACAACCTAGATGCCCTTCAACTGAAGAATGGATAAATAAATTGTGGCACATATACACAATGGAATACTACTCAGCAGAGAAAAACAATGACATCATGAGGTTTGCAGGCAAATGGATGGGTCTAGAAAAAATCATCCTGAGTAAGGTAACCCAGACCCAGAAAGACAAATATGGTATGTACTCACTTATAGGAGGATACTAGATGTGGAACAAGGATGACTGGACTGCTACTCACATCACCAGGGAGGCTTCCTGGAAAACAGGACCCCAAGAAAGACACAGGGATTGCCCAATGACGTAGAAATGGCTGAGATCTACATGAACAGCCTGGACATGAGTAGGAGCAATGAAGGGCGAGGGTCGAGGGAAAGAGAGCCTGTGGGAGCGGGAGATCCCAGCTGGATCAAGAACAAAGAGGGAGAACAAGGAATAGGAGACCATGGTAAATGAAGACCACATGAGAATAGGAAGAAACAAAGTGCTAGAGAGGCCCACAGAAATCCACAAAGATACCCCCACAAAAGACTGCTGGCAATGGTGGAGAGACAGCCGGAACTGACCTACTCTGATGATGGGATGGCCAAACACCCTAATAGTCGTGCTAGAAACCCCATCCAAAGACTGGGGGATCTGGATGCAGAGATCCATGGCTAGGCCCCGGGTGGAGTGCTGGGAGTCTAATTAGCGAGAAAGAGGAGGGTTTATATGAGCGAGAATTGTTGAAACCAAGGTTGGATAAAGCACAGGGACAAATAGCCAAATGAATGGAAACACATGAACTATGAACCAAAGGCTGAGGGGCCCCCAACTGGATCAGGCCCTCTGAATAGGTGAGACAGTTGATTGACTTGATCTGTTTGGGAGGCATCTAGGCAGTGGTACCAGGTCCTGGGCTCGTTGCATGAGTTGGCTGTTTGAAACCTGGGGCTTATACAGGGATACTTGGCTCAGTCTGGGAGGAGGGGACTGGACCTGCCTGGACTGAGTCTACCAGGTCGATCTCAGTCCTCGGGGGAGGCTTTGCCCTGGAGGAGGTAGGAATGGGAGGTGGGCTGGGGGGAAGGGGAGGGGCAGGATGGGGGAGAACAAGGAAATCTGTGGCTGTTATGTAGAACTGAATGGTATTGTAAAATAAAATAAAAGGAAAAAGAAAAACAAAAGAAGAGAAACACACACAAAAAAAACCCACCAAAACAACAGGAATTAACAAACATTGGTCATTAATATCGCCAAATATCAATCGACTAAATTCCCCAATAAAAACACATAGGCCACAGAATGGATGTGAAAACAGGATCCATCCTTCTGCTACATCCAAGAGGGAAATTGGTCTGTAATTCTCCTTCTTTTTTTAGTCTTTGTGTGGTTTGGATATCAGGGTGACTGTGACCTCATAAAATGAGCTTGGCAATGTTTCTTCTCTTTCTATTTTGTGGCATAATTTGAGTATTGGTATTAGCTCTTCTCTGAAAGCATGGTGGAGTTCTGTGCTAAAAACATCTAGCCCTGGGTTTTTTTTTTTTTTTTTTTTTTTTTTTTTTTTTTTTTTGGTTGGTTGGTTGGTTTTTTTTGGTTGTGACACTTTTAATTTCTGCTTCTGTCTAACTAAGGGTTATAGGTTTATTTAAATTGTTTATCTGATCTTGACTTAACTTTGGAAAGTGGTATCTATCAAGAAAATCGTGTGTTTCTTTTAGTTTTTATAATTCTGTTGAGTACAGATTTTTGAAGTACAACCTAATGATTCTTTGGATTTCCTCAGTGTCTATTGTTATGTCAGCCATGAAAACCCAGTGTTTTAGTGTTTTACTTACATGAAAGGTCTGGAAAAGGAAAATTTAGAACGATTAATTAGAGTAAAATTTATCTACACAAACAGAGCGACTACTGGTTGGAAGACTTGGGCAGAATCAGATAACGTGTCTGTTTCTTTGGGGGATGCTGGGTTTATTAAAATTACCATATGCTGATTGTTGTACAATTATATATGCACACTACAACATAGAACTGTACATTCTAATATCTCAAATTAATGCATTTCAGATATATCTCAAGTGAGCTGTTAAATAACAAATGTACAATAAGAACCTGATTAAGTGTTGTTTGTACTTTGGAAAACACCTACCATATCTGAAAAGAAAAGGTGACATTATTATAAATTCCACAGGCATTAAGAGAACATAATGATCAACTTCATGTTAGTAAGCTTTGTTATTTAATTATCATATGTGCAAAGTAGACATAGCTCTAAAAATATCTTAAATCTGATGACACAAATAAATGAAGTTCTTTTTTCACATTAAAAAAAAAAACGTTTCTTCGATAACATGCAGGTTAAAATCCTAATAGATTAATCAACCATATGGAAAACTTACTATTAAAAAACTGGTGTAAATAAATAAATGAATATTGGCCATCTGTAAAAATAGAAGAATAATATAGTTGAAGAAACTGAATGGTTTTGAATAAAATTTTAAATAAAATAAAGTACAATAAAAATTTAAGTAGTGTGGTGACTATTCTTGGTTGTCAACTTGACTACATGTGGAATTAACTAAAACCCAAGCTGCTAGGTGCACTTGTGAGGGGTTGTTCTTGGTTGAATCATTTGAAAAATCACCGTAAATCTGGATCATTTGAGGCGGGAAGACTTAACTTCAATCTGGAGCATACTTTCTCATGGTAGTACATATAAAGGATATGAAAGAAGGAAGCTCTTGCTATCTGCCTTCTTGCCCCACCCCATCTGGCAAGTTCACCCCTTCACTGAAATTAGAGTCTGTTTCTTCAGAAGTTTGTCAAAGACCACCTGAGACATCCATCCTTGTGAAACAAACCGCTATTAATTCTTGGACTTTCTTCTGGGAAATAGCCATTGTTAGACTACCATGTCTGGAAGCCATTTTAATTAATCACTTTTTTGCGTTCCTTCTATCAGGTCAGCTCCTCTGGAGAACTCTGACTGATACAAGTAGTGTTCAACCTCACCAATAATCACTTACATGCAATCATAAAACAATTTAAGTCAAAATTAGCATGGATAACAGATAAGAATGTCTGGCTGTATCATGAGCACAGAAATTTTTCTCTTAAAATTCTGAAAATAACTTTTTTCCCATCTGTCATTGCTCTAAGACACAGTAGATGGGCTATGCATCTACTTTCCTACTTTTTAATCTGTGCTGTCAAATTCAGTCAAGTGTCATTTGGGGGGAAATAAACTCTAATTTCCTGACCCAGTTCTCTGTCCATCTTTCTCACTGGTATTTTCACATCTTTTGCTTTTGAACAAGTGATATGGTCAACATGTTTAACAATGCTGCCACACTACACAACAGTACACAAATATAAAACAAGTGAAAACCATTTAAAGAATTGGCAAGAGAGAAGTCGACAGTTGGGCCAAAGGCTTTCAAAACACTAAAAGCTTAAAGTCTAAGTTTAATCAAAAATTTCCTTAAATGATGAAATTCATATAAATTCTACTTTTTAAGGCATAAATGGATATGAGAGCTACTAGGAAAGAAAGCAAAGAACCCCATTGTTCCTGCAAAATAATTTCATAGCTGCATGCAGAGACAGCCTGTCAGTGGGATTGCCAGTTAGTACTTATATCATTTGTCTGTATGAAAGCAGCGTCCCTTCCAAGCTGCTTTCCATTATAAGTAAAGACATTCTGTTCTTTTGTATGACTCCTTGAACAAAGTCTGTCTCAGGTATAAAAAGCTTTCCATCAACTAAACAAGGAAGGCACAGAACTGAAGTATAGAAGAACACACGACTATTTCACCGCTTTCCCTGTAGTGAGGCTGAGGAATTGGACAAGGAGGTGATTGGTTATACATGCCATGTACCCACCTTTACATAGTTCTCTTCAGAGAATCCCCCTCCCCTTCAGAAACTTCAGACTGGTTGTCATCACCTCAGGGTAACACACACACACATTTTGATTGCAAATGCAAACTCCAATAAATATCCAAGTGTGCTTCAATTCCCCAAAGCACAAAACCAAGAGACTTAGCTGGTAGATAGATGTTAATGGATTTGCTCCCCCATTCCCCCTGCCCAAATAAAGCCTAAAACCTTTGGTGCTGCATTAATGACAATTCAATTAAATTTTGTAATTGCTTTTGTAAAAATGAATATTCAGGAGATTGTTCTATTGGTCTAGGATACTAGTGGCTTAGGATACTAGTTTCTACAGCTTAGAATTTAATTTAAAAATACATTTATTTTTAAGAACTGCCAGTTTTATCTGTCTAATGCCTTAGCTATAAATTGATTAAAATAATTTCAGACACATATTTCCTGAATACTTATCCTACTGAAAATGAAGATATTTTTAAAAAAAGGAGAAAGGATAAAGCTGTCACTAAATCAAATTCTGGGCTCCTAGCAGAGAGGCCCCAGCCTGCTACTAACTACATCTCCCCGCTTTTCTTCATACATTTAGCTTTGAATGCAAAATATTATTCATGTCCACATATATGGTAAACACATTAAGTAATTTCTTGTTTATAACATATATATTATCATATTTTGTATAACGCTTATTTATATTCATGCAAATCTATAAGCATACGAATCATAATTTAAGAACACATTTATTATCACTGAGGAAAACCTTTTGTTTTTTCTTCAATTTGGGGTCATTTTTCTTTGTCAGTCCATTAAATATTGATTCAAATATTTTCTTATATATTTTATTATCTGCTCCTCATTTACTTGTGATATTTTCATCTATATTAATATTATTAATAATTACCACTTGATACTGGTATTTTCATACTACCTATGTTGGAAGTATATTTTTATTTTAAGGGTTTTTTTTTTTTCAAATTTTCCACTACAAGTTTTCACTTTGTGACTTAATTTTAAAGGTTTTCTCCACTTAAAGAGTAAATGTACAAGCTTGAATGAGGGCTCCGTGGGTTGATGACCTGAGTTACATCTCCAGAATCCATATCACAGTGAAAGAAGAGAACAGACTTACAACATTGCCTTCTAACCTCCATACATGTGTGATGATGCATGTGCCACACACATACAGACTCACACATGTGTGCACACACAGTGTAATAATAAACAACTTTTAAATCAAGTGTACAGTCTTCTGTACTGTCTTTGCACATACTAAGTTTACTTATACGTGGCTATCTTTAATCTAATTTTATTTGGTTTTATAAATAATCTAATTTCATATGAGTTTTGTGACTAAAGATGTCATCAAAAGTTTTATAGAACACACATCAATTTATTCTCTAAATTACTGAATGATTCATTTCTCCTCCTATAAAATTTCCACTTTACAATATATTAAACAGAGAATAAGAGAAGGGGTTGACACTTAAAAAGTGTTTACCCCAATTAATCATGGCAAAATTGTCATTTCATAACTATTGGTAACACTTTGATGTTAAAAGCACAAGAAGACACCATTGGTCTTTTTTTTTCAATATTATCTTGACTATTTTTCATGTTTAGTACTACTTATAAAATTTTGCCCACATCTTTTGCTTAATGGGAAAAAAATCTATGATTTGAGTGGCTTTGCTCTGAATTGTGGATTTGCTTTATGACAATAAAAATATTTTGAATAATGATTTTCTCTATTTACAAAGTTTTATTTTTATTTCTCTATGTATGCAGCTTTCCTGCATTTTTAAACAACATTTAGGTATTTCAGAATTTTTAAACCTAAGTTCATTGAGCATCATTTATTGGCTTTACTCATAGACATCTTACAGTTTTGTGTTTTTGTTGTGGCTGTCAGCTACTCTAGTTGAACTTTGAATATGATTTTCTCTAGTTTGATGTTAAAGATAATTGCTTTCATAGGTTGATACTTTATTTAGCTGTCTTGCAAGTAACTTAATGCATGCTGATGGCTTTTAAGCTGACTCTCTTCGACTATTCATGTGACAGGTATCCTCCTCAGGTACCAGGAACACTGTCATTACACTCTCTCTGATGTTGCTGTGGTTGGATCACCCCGGTGTCCTGGTAGATAGGTTGATAATGGTCCTTCTTCCTTCCTCAGTTCAATAGGAAACAATCCAAATGTTACTCATGTTCTGGGTCTTTATAGACATGTTTATAAAGAATTATCAAGATAATGAACAGGAAACCAATTTTCTAGACTTTATTACTTTATTCACTGGAAAATGCCATTTAAATTACATTTTTCTTTAAATTTGCCAGTATTGTATATTGCGTTAATAAGTTGCGTTATTGTTCAACAATTCTTACATTTCTGAGGTAAGTGACAGGTGGAGATTGTTTGTCTTAAAATGCAGTTTCCAATATGTTCTTACATCTCATAAATCCAACGGATTTGCAGCAAATCTAATTTCAATCTATCAAACTAATTGTTTACCGTGTTTATTTTTTATATTAATTATGATTCATTTTTGTTTTAATTATTATTTATTTACTAACTTTTTATTTATTGTGTATGTGCATGCCATGATGCATATTTGGAGGTCAGAAAACAACTTGCAAGAATTAGTTCTCTCCTTCTACCATATGGGACTCAGAGATCAGACTCAGGTCATCTGGGTTGGCAATAAATATCTTTAGCTGCTCAATCAATTTTCTAGCCCTATATCATATTTTAATTTTAAATCATTACTTGATATTATTGGTAAATTTTTAATTTTTTTACATAATATACAGATTGGTCATGTATATTACCCCTTATTGTCTTTTCATTAAATTGATCAATGTTATTTTTATTAATGATTTGAAAGTTATGTATTCTATGTATTTGTATCTAATAGTAAACAACTTTTTAAAAAAACTTTTTTATAATTATATTATTTTGAACAGTAGCTGGTATTAAATGATGTTCCTTAAATGTCCACCAAAAAGCAACAACTACAAAATGTTTACTTTTACTTGCCATGTCATTCTATTTGCAATTTTTAAGTTATAAATGCTTGATTTTTAAGTATTGATGTTTAGAATAATTACAACATATTCTTTATTACTATTTTAATTAACTTTTATTGCCTTAAATGCCCTATATATTCTTCTCTGTTTCATATTTCTGTTTTTGTAAAATGCCCAAAAGTAATCCAACCTTCGTCTATAATTGATACATTTTTATGGCTCAATCTATGTGCAAAACAACCCTATTTCTCTTTCACAATCAAATGTCGAAGAAAAGCGACAGGTGGAGATTGTTTGTCTTAAAATGCAGTTTCCAATATGTTCTTACATCTCATAAATCCAACAGATTTGCAGCAAATCTAATTTCAATCTATCATTTCCTGGCATACACACCTTCTGTTTCTCAGGAAGATTTTAGGGGTTTGTTCTTGTCTCTTAGTGTCCTAAATCTCATTAGATCTGGTAGTATTCACAGTCTGGCTGAGTGCTTTATAATCTTGCTGAATAATTTATATAGGCTTTATAGTGTAAAGAAACAGTATCTTTCAGTTTTAAGAAATGTTTGACTGATATTTCATCTACTGCCAACCTACTGCTTTTGTTCTGTGTTATGAATCATCAAGTAGGTAGAGCTGAAATGTGGGACCCATCATCTGCACCTCTCTAGATCTTCCTCATTTTTATCTGCTTTGGTTCCTCAATGTCCTGCAATTTCTTAGTTGAATTCTGTTATTGTTGGGAAAAGTATCTTGGCCATGTGACTAACTTCACAATGTGAGTGTTAGGATAATAGGCAGGCCTTTAGTTTAAAGAAAAAAAATTTACTCTTTAGCTCTGGGGACCATGATGCTCACTCACTGAGTTCATCGAGTTTGCTGTCATGTGACTGATAATCTTATTAACCATGTAATGTGATTGGTTGAGTTTTAGGTAGGAACATCCTTTTGAAACTTTGTGTACTAAAATACACCCAGATAGGAAATTATTCCTTAGCTATTGTAGCGGCTGTTTCATTGACTCTAAGTTCTTCTGATCTCTCTCTCTCTTGTTCCTCATGATGGCTTCTCAATATACCTAATGTTTTGTTTACTTACCTTTGTTTAATTTTTTATTAAGAAATTTTTTTATTCATTTTACATACCAATCACAAATCCTCCTCTCTTCCCTTCTATGCCCCCCACAATCCACCCCCATCCCCATTACTTCCTACAAGAAGGTAAAGCCTTCCATGGGGAGTCAGCAGCGCCTGGTACATTCAGTAGAGTCAGATCCAAACTCCTTCCCTTGTCTCAAGGCTGTGTGAGGTGTCCCCACCATAGGCTTCAAAAAGCCGGCTCATGCACCAGGGATGGGTCCTTATCCTACTGCCTGAGGGCCCCTTATGCAGATCAAGCTACACAACTATCTTGCTTATGCAGAGGGCCTAGTCCAGTCCCATGGAGGCTCCACAGCTGTTGGTCTAAATTTCATGGGTTTCCACTAGAGATTGGTTTTGTTGTCCCTGTAGGTTTCCCCATCATGATCTTGATGCCCCTTGCTCATAGAATCCCTCTTCTCTCTCTTCAACTGGACTCCTGGAGCTCAGTCTGGTGTTTGCCTGTGGATCTCTGCATCTGCTTCCATTAGTTACTGGAGAAAGGCTCTATGATGACATTTGGGATATTCACCAACCTGATTACTGCAGTAAGCCAGTTCAGGCACCCTCTCCACTATTGCTGGTAGTATAAGCTGATGTCATCCTTGTGGATTCCTGGGAACTTCTCTAGCATATGGTTTCTCCCTATCCACATGATATCTCCCTCTATCATGGTATCTCTTTCATTGATCTCCCACTCCATCCATGTTCCAGCTTGACCATCCCATTCTCCATCTCCTACCCTCTATTGCACCCCACTCAGCCACAGTTTACTCAAGGAGATCTCATTTATTTCCCCTTCCCAGGATGATCCATGCATCCATCTTAGGGTCCTTTTTGTTAGCTACTGTCTCTGGAGCTGTGTGTTGTAGTCTGGTTATCCTTTGCTTTACATGTCATATCCACTTATGAGTGAATACCAGTAGCACAGACACTAAGAGCAACAATTAATAAACGGGACCTCCTGAAACTGAGAAGCTTCGGTAAGGCAAAGGACACAGTAAATAAGACAAAACAACAGCCTACAGAATGGAAAAAGATCACATCTGACAGAGGGCTGATCTCCAAAATATATAAAGAACTCAAGAAGCTGGACAGCAAAATACCAAAAAATTCAATTTAAAATTGGGCTTCAAAGCTGAACAGGGAATTCTCAATGGAAGAATCTCAAATGGCCAAAAGACATTTAAGGAATGGCTCAACATCCTCAGTCACCGGGAAAATACAAATCAAAATGACTCTGAGATACCATCTTACACCTATCAGAATGACTATGATCAAAAACACTGATGACAGTTTCTGTTTGGAGAGGATATGGAGCAAGAACACTCTTCCACTGTTAGTGGAAGTGCAAACTTGCACAGCCACTTTGGAAATCAGTATGGCAGTTTCTCAGAAAATTGAGAATCAATCTACCTCAAGACCCAGCTATACCACTCTTGGGCATATACCCAAGGAATGCTCAATCATACCACAAGGACATTTGCTCAGCTATGTTCATAACAGCATTATTCATAATAGCCAGAACCTGGAAAAAACCTAGATGCCCCTCAACCAAAGAATGGATTATTTGGTGAAATTATTAAGGCAACTCCACGTAGTTAAAAGGGAGGTTTATTTTGTGGGGTAAGTCACAAATGAAGGGATAGGTAACAGGGTCTGGGAAAGGTGTAGCACAGTCCGGTGGTGTTCTCTGGAGAACTCTGCTCGGTCTACCTCCAGCGTACAGGGTCCAGGAACCAAGAGAGCTGGCACATCTGGATCTCGGGTCTTCAGGGTCCTCTCTCGGCCCCGCTTTGTAGGTGTGACAGTTACTGAAGCCTCAATGGGGGGTAGGAACTTCCAGATCAAAGCTGTAATGGCTACCCAGTACAATGGATAAAGAAAATGTGGCACATATACACAATGGAGTACTACTCAGCAGAGAAAAACAATAACAGCATGAAATTTGCAGGCAAATGGATGGAACTAGAAAATATCATCCTGAGTGAGGCAACTCAGACTCAGAAAGACAAGCATGTTATGTACTTGCTTACATTTTAAAGGAGTGGTTTTCAACTTCCCTAATGCTGTGGCCCTCTAATAAAGTTCCTCATGCTGTATTGACCCCCCCAACCATAAAATTATCTCATTGCTACTTCAAAATTGCAGTCTTGCTACTGTAATGAATTGTAATGTAAATATCTGATATGCAACCCTGTAGGTCACAACCCAAAGATTGAGAACCGATATTTGGGGGTTTTGTTTTTTTTTAACTTGTGTTTTTGGTTGGAACTTATTTTATTAGACTATTATTGAGAGTCACCAAAACTCAATTTCAATATTAGTAAATACAAACTTATGTTGCATTGAGAAGAAATTAAAATAATGGATAGGAAAGCATCACACCAAAAGCCTGAGATACTATAGGCACTCACCTCCACTCCTCCCAAGCCACACACCTCACTCTCCTCCCAGATCCCCTCCTCCTCTGTTTCCCTTCAGAAAAGAGTAGGGCTCCCAGGAGTATCAACTGAACACAGCATAACAAGATACAATAAAGACTAGGTACAAATCCTCAAATCAAGGCTGGACTAGGCAACCCAGCAGACAGAAAGGGGTCCCCAGCTGAAAGAATCAATGACATCCCATTTTCACTGTTAGGAGTCCCACGAAAATACAACCAATATAACATATATTCAAGAGACCTACAGCAGACCCATGCAGGCTCTGTGACTTCTTCTTCAGTCTCCACAAGCCCCTGTGAGCCCTGCAGAGAACCACTGTTTTAAAGTGATGATTCTGGGTTAGAATGTTGGCTATCATGTTTCATTATTTTATTTCGAGTATTGCAGGCTTCCTTTTGCCATAACAATGAAATTCAATGCTAATTGGAAGAACGCTAATGGAAAGATAAGTTGTATTCTGTGAAGTGCATGCTGCCACCTTTTGCCTTCTGAAGCATGCACTAGTGCTAGAAATTAAACACTTACTAATCAGTGCTAAAGCATGTTCACCCTGCCTGGGAGACAAAAGCATTATAATGGTTTGGAAGACTGAATCCAATACTATCACCAATAGATCGCACTGTGTAAAACTAGGACCACTGCAGGGTGGTGGTGGCACTCGACAGGAAGAGGCACGTGGATCTCTGAGTTTGAGGCCAGCTTGGTTTACAGAGTGAGTTCCAGGACAGACAAGGACTACACCTTGTTTCCAAAAACAAACAAAAAGCTTAGGACCACAGTAAAATGTGGCCCTTAAGAGGGTACAAATGATGGGGATATTTTTCTTTAAAATAGAGGTTTGCATTTCAATGAGTAAGAAACTAAAATTCCTGGCAGAAACCATTTTCTGGTTTCTAGTTTCTATTTCATATCAATTATCTTTCATAGATGAAAAAAAAAGTTACCATTTTCTAATACTTTCAAATCAGAAGCATATTTTTTTTTTCCTTTCTGATAACTTACAGTATTTTCTTAACTAGCTAAAAGCTCTGCTCTGTGTGTGACCTAACTACTTATGCAGGCCACTTGATTATTAACAGGTTCTTGGTGCCACTGAAATGCAAAGAACCTGCCTTAAATCTTAAGTGAGCTCATACATACCAGCTACATGCCACAGGCCAGCAGAAGCTTTTTTTTTTTCTTTACAAAAGAGGCCCAAAAGTTCAAAGATAAGAGCAGAAAAACACCTGCAGCCCTACATCTATCCAAACACTCCTGCAAAATGTTCTGTCAGTAATACATGGGTGTAGGCAGGCAGGCAGGGAGGATGCATTTTCCAAGAGACACATGATTAACATGAATGCATCATGTTCAGACCTCGAGTAAAACAGAGTAGCCACGAGGGCCTAGGAAAATTATGCAGCTGCTTCCGAGATGTTTTTATTTATAATTTCATGGACAGTGCACTTTGCCAGGAAGTGTCAGTGGAAGGTACACATTCATCTGCATGATTGCCTCCAGGTCTCCTCTGCAGCAATGATGGCTAATGAATATGCAATACGCATTTTTTAGGTTCAATGGATTTCAGATAGGCTCATGACAAACAACCTTGACTGCATTTGCTCTCAAGGCCCAATTTAGAAGACTAGAGACATTGACATGGTGCCAGTTCTGCCTGGCATATTAAATGAAGACTCTACCTTGATTGTGCTCTTGTGTGCTGAAAGCTCAACATGATATTCAGAGTCTTTATCAACAGCAACTTCTTCAATGTTTGGCATGAACATACATTGTGTGTAGAAACAATTGTGTAACTCTTAAACTGGTAAAAAGAGGAAAGAACCCTAACTTGTCATGGAAAGTGTGGAATGGTAGGCAACAATTAAATTTAAAATATTCATGGTTATGAACACATGAAATTTCATTGTATGATTTAATTACTGCATCTTTGATACCTATAGTTATTGGAAATCTTTTATATAGTGAGATATGAAAATCCAATACATACATGGAAAGATCCACGATTGTAGCCAATATAGTTTATTCATTTTTAAAACTGGTTTGTATTATGACACACACAAATCTTTCTGATTGGGTATATATGCGTGAGAGAAATTTCTAATGCAAAGGTCAGCGTTAAGAGATACTAGTAAATATTATTGTCAAGTTGGTTGTTAGTCCCACTACCAGTCTTCCAGCAGAGCATGTCTCCAAATTCTCAGCAAACTTTAACAGGGCTGTCTCTAAGTCTCAGTCATTCTCTTGAGTGTGCTCTGACATCTGCCTAGCCTACCACTGATTACCAGTGAGGTAGAGCACCTTCCAGACGGTTTCATTTAGCGTGATACTCTCTCTTGTGAACCACCTGTTTGTGACGATTGAACAGTGTGCTGCTTACTCTAGTTTATACAAATAGTAGCTTCCAGCCTTTACCTTGCCCTGAGTGACTCGTTTTATACTGCAAGAATTTCTTCTAAGTGCTGAACCAGAATGGCCCACACCTTGTTTGTGTGTGTGAACCACCACTGTCCATCCAACACAAACCATGAGGCAAAGACTGATAAACTACCTATTCGGGGAAACATAAAAATGAAACCAGAAACACAAGGACATACAAGTATATGAATTCATGTCATGAAAAGCAAACCCAGCTGGGTGGTGGTGGCGCACGCCTTTAATCCCAGCACTTGGGAGGCAGAGCCAGGCGGATCTCTGTGAGTTCGAGGCCAGCCTGGGCCACAGAGTGAGTTCCAGGAAAGGCGCAAAGCTACACAGAGAAACCCTGTCTCGAAAAACCAAAAAAAAAAAAAAAAAAAAAGCAAACCCTGAGATTATGAAATAGACCAGACCAGCAAATGTTGAGGACACAGATGATCTATAAAGAAAGACACCTGTAGAAATTAAGAACTTCATAAATGTCTTTTTTTCTTCACATATGAGAGCATAATTCAACATTGCAAAAAGAAAAAAATAATCTACCAGGAAATTGCCACCTTAACTTATAGGAACCCTTAAGTATGTATATGGTTCAGTTATGAACCCAGAACAATACACATATCAAAGTTCAGAAGAATTTTTACAATTACCGTTTGAGTGCATGGATCCTTGCACTTGAGAGAAATTTTTTTTTGGAGAGTCAAGGCTTGCACTAATAACAATAGTTAGTGTCTGCATGGGACTTACTTGAATTAGGCACTGTTTTTATTAAGAAATCCATGCATATGTGTGGGAATGAAGAGATTGTTCAGTGGTTAAGAGCACTTGTTGCTCTTGTAGAGGACCCAAGTTGGTTCCTAGCACCCATGATGGTTCATGCAGGCAAAACATTTATACACATAAAAGAAAATATATTAATCCTTTAAAAATAAGAAATAACATATACATATATAATGTACTTTTTACATATAATCTATAGAATAGTTATCCTTATATTACTGTTGTTCATATATTTATATAGAAAGATATATAGATAGACATAGATGATATAGAAAGTAGCATAAGAGGTAAATTATTCATTCAAGGTTACTGAATTTAGTAAGTATAAGAATTTGGACCTCGACAATACCCAAAACTTATGTTCTTAGGTTTCTATTTGGCACATTACTTAAGGAATGATTCACAAAATTTATACCTCCTTACCACCCATCTCGCTCATTTTAATCACATGTTTGAAGCAGTAATATATGAATATTGGTATTAGTAGTTCTTGTAATGGCTTGTAATAGCTAATTGAAACAGAGTAGGGAGATGAGGTCAGTCCTTAAGAAGCACTTTAATTTCAAAATTGGTCCTGAGTCTTTTCACAGCACTCAGAAACTCCTTTACTTAGAATGTTGAAAATCAGTGCTGAATTTAATATTACATTTAGAAACTACTTTTTTAGACTTTCAAATTTTACAGTGCCCAAGATTCAGCTTCCATAATGAAGAAGCCATAAAAATAAATATGTTAGATTCAGCAAACAGCTCTAACAGACAGTAAGAATTGTAAATATCAGCTCTATGACTCCATACACCCAATCAGGGATCAAGCACATATTACTACAACATGACCACCTATACGTTCTCAATCACAGTTTCTCCTCTACTTCATGTCAATGTGTAGGTCCCCATGTGGCAAGAAAGTCAAACAAATTAGTGTGCTAAATAGAAGAATTCAAACAACCCTGCTTCCAGCTTGGTTCAACAAAAACCTTATGTTACCCATGTAGTGATACAAAATTCAGTCCATACTGAGCCATTTCTGTAGGGAGCTCCTACTCCATAATTCCCCCACAATTCACTCTGTTCCTTGGGTCCATTCAACACCTAATGGCATATTTACCCTCAAAGCTTCAAATACCCAGAGGCCCAGAGAATTCAAAATATTGCCATGTCTAAGAAAGCAGGAAACTTTAGGAAACACACTTGAGCCCCTTCCACTGAAATAATAGAAAGTGGATCAAAGAAGAAAAACCATGGTTGTGTAGAACAATGTTCATCCTTGAAGTTGTAGTTCCATCTCTGTATATATACCTTTACCTTCCTCTGCCTTTTCATTTAAATTAAACAATATCATTCTTACCCAATGTGCTTGAAGAAAACTAATGCATATGTATATGTATATATACATATACTGCTGAAAATATTCATTGACATTTATTTTCTTTCTTTTATGTATACAACAGTATATTTCAGTCTTCTGCTTTATATATTTGGCATTATTCTGAATATTCATATTACCCAATAAGCTATTTATTAGAGTTGCAATAAAAACACTTTTAATATCCCACCCACAGCACAAACCCTGCCTCTCATATGAATTCACCAAAGTTGTATTCAAATAGAGTAATTATCCTAAGGTATATGTTCAGGGTATATAGGTTATTTATGTATTAAAGCTGGTAGATTCCAATTGCTTTATTTTGATGGTGAGTTATGAATCTTCTACATTTAAGAGGAAATGTGTTTTCAAGCCCCAAAGCTAGAAATCTTTTTAAAACACATTGAAAGGGAAGTTTTATTCCCCCGGTCTATTTCAGTATACAGTAGTTTGTAAAATAAATACTCTAAAGTGGTTTGACTTCATAATAGTAATTGCTTTAAAACAGCCCCATGGTTAGGCTTGGTATTACAAACTTTGTCTGGTAGCCAATTATTATGGCCTTGCTAATGCTCTAAAACACTGTCTATAATAGAAGTGCCAGCTCCAGCATAGTCATTGAAATAAAATATTACAAATGAAATATCCTGTTGATATGCAGCTTCTCTTATGAAATACAATGACTGCTATTTACCAATATATTTTCAAAAATATATGTGCAACAAGATTGATATGAATGGCCAGGGACTATATCTAAAACTATTGTTCAGTTCCTTATAATCCATTGTTTCACTATATAGTTTCTGTTTGATTGCTCATTCATTGTAAGTTTCATAAGGAAGACAGCCTAACTCAGACACACCATCCACTATGCTTCGTTACTCTGGGGTACTTTCATAGACTTTTAAACTACAGTTTGTAGGGAAAGTAGAATGTGAATGAGATGATAAAGCCAGCATGGGATTGTCAGAAGTGCCATGATTTCAGAAACTTATTCAGCCATTTCACATTCAGAGCTGTGATAAAAGTACACCCATTTACTTGCTCTGGTCATCCCTTGTAAGAGTCAAGGCAAGGGAAAGGGGAGACTGCTAGGAAAACACTACATTGTGCATCTTACTCTGCTTTGTCTTCTGATGTCACTATTCTGTCTCTTTCAGAGTGACAATCAAGGCCTATGTATGCATAGGAGACTATAATAACATAGTGTGATTAAAATCTGAATTATTTCAGAATTTTGGAATACCAACATTCGACACATGAAATAAAAAAGTCACAATTGACTTTGTGCGACAGGTGAAAATCTAAATGAAGGCATATGATCACGATTTGTTTAACATCTCCAGGGCACAAATGACTTCCATCCCACTTTGGCTACCCTATGTCTTTTTCTGTGTGCTCAGTATCCTTGGGTATCAGTCTCTTACTCCTCCCCATCACCTCCTTCCTGGCCACCATGGGGTGAGCAGCTTTACTCGGTCACACACTTCTTCCCTAACATTCTGAGGAGCTAGTCCACAGACCAAACCCTCTGAAAAAAAATCTCAGTTATAATCAAAATCCCCTCAAATTGTTTTTCACACATGTCTTGTCACAACAGTGGAGACCTGACCACAGCAAAGAATCTAACATCGAATTATTGTCTTCCCTCTGTAATGATGTCAGAAAAAGGGACCAGGAAGAGGGTTCTGTGGCTAGATGTGTTTGCTACAGAAGCATGAGGAACTGGGATGGATCACCGGAACATGCATAGAAGCCTGGTGCTGGGGGACACACCTGTAATGTGCCTGGGGAGAGAGAGACAGGAGAATCCCCCCTGAGGCTTGCTGGTCAGTTAAATCAGTGAGCTCCAGGTGTAATGAAAGATTGCTTTTCAAAACCTAAAGGGGAGACAGATTGAGAAAGACAGCCAACACCATCCTCTTCCCTATATGTATGCGCGCGCGTGCACACATACACACACACACACACACACACACACACACACACACACAATGTCAGAAAGGGTCTTGATAGTATTGAACATAGTCTAGTTGCTATAAAAGCAATGATTTTTGTAAACTCAACCACTGAGAAATTACATTTGGTTAGTTATTTAAAGGGACACAAAGAGTAATTAGGGGATGTGAGCAAAGTATGTTATATACATTCGTGAAAATCTCATTGTTAATGCGTGTGTCTTAATATATGCATCTTAGTCACTATTCCATTGCTGTGAGGAGACATCATGACCAAGGCAACTCTTTTTAATGAAAATGTTTAATTAGGGGTTTGCTCACAGCTTCAGGATGTTAGCATGTTATCATCATAGCAGGGAGCATGGCACCACACAAGCAGGGGTGGTGCTGGAGAAGTAGCTGAGAGCTGCATCCTGATCCAAAGGCAGCAGGCAGAGAAAGAGAGACTCTGGGCCTGGTGTGGGCTTTTGAAATCTCAAAGTCCACTCTTAGGGACATACCTCTTCCAACAAGGACATACCACTCCAACAAGACCACACCTCCTAATCCTTCATCAGCTGGGAGTAAGCATGTAGATACATATGCCTATAGAGGCTAATCTCTTTTCAACCACTAAAATATGCCAGGAAAAATAAAAGGAAAAGCATAAAAAGTACCTGGGATGATTTTTTTAAAGATTTACAAAAGTAACCAGAAAATGTTTAGTGTGCTAGAAAACACTAGAACATTTTCATAATGTATCAGCCATGGGATTTGGTAAGGAAGTAGAGTTTTTTTTCTCAGGGTGTTACTGAAGGAAGAACAGGTATTGAATTGATTAATAAAGAGGCAAGCAGGTATTCCACATAGAAGGGAGAACATATGAGAAATGGTACAGTGTCCAAGAAACAGAAATTGGCCAATGTGACTGGAATCATCAGCTATTAGATGTCTGTGACAGTTTTTGGTTAATCAAGATTGTTAAATGTCACAGAAGAATACACAGAAGCAGTTTGAAGTCCCTGAACGGCCTGAGTTAAGAAAATGAGAAGTTCTTAGCTTTGCTCTAGAAGATGAATCAAAGAGACAAAGATTAAGAACATTAAACTAATGATTGCATAAAATATCTTAAAACAGTGGACCCTACTAGAAGAGAACACAGGTTCAGGCGTGAGTGTGGCTGAGTGGGAATCCCTGCTCCTCTACCTGTCAAACTTGGTGTCTCCTGAACTTCTGAAAGCCCCATGCTACAGTTTTCTCTTCTAAAGTTGGCCACAGATTGATACAGATCTTATTAGGCTACTATATAAAGTCAGATGAATACATATTCAGCGTTCCTAATGAAGCTAGTCCCTTATCATCACAATAAAATATCGCTGATTAGAAACATATATGTACATTTCAGATATTCACATACACATAATTTTTAGCAATTGTCTTATTTCTAAAACTTACTACCTTGAAAACGATGAAATTATGGATTTTTCCAAACTGTCCTCACACTACTTTGTAAGATATAAACCAAATATATGTGATATATATTTTCTGAAGAACATAAAAAGCAATAAGGAGCAGAAAGGAAGGCTAGTGAGGAAAAAGCTAGTGAAGGGAATGAGGTTGTTAACGCTCCATAACCACCCTCAGAACGTAGAGAAATGTGTTGAGTCAGTCCCCCCAAGATGCTCCTCAGAAACATTTAAAATTTCTGAAATTAAGCACAGGAGCAAAATGACAATATAAGCATGCTGTACCTTCACATATACGTGTGGAACTACAGAGGATATGGAAGAGGACTGTGGGGAGCCCGCAGTACAGATCCGGAAGAAGGCGTTTCAGAGAAGAAAGATTTGAATCTTATAAAAACCTAGGTCCATATAAACACAGAGATAGAGAGGTTGTCTATGTAATCCACACAGTGACAAAGAGAGGTTTAGCCGCCTCCTGCACAAGAGTTGGAGCTCCACACAGGTGACCTGCATCCTTCAGAGCAAGTGTGACTGAGTAGCACAGTGCTACAGTTACCTCAGGCTTCAAACCACTAGCAGCTCCTTGATATTCAGAAAGCATAGCCTTGAGTGCAAACAGTAAGAACTGAGACTCTGGAGGAACGGTGCAGATATGAGAGAGGCCACCTCCGCCATGATGCTTATCATTACAGCATCACATCTTAATGTTTAAGTCTTCAGTTTCAACAAGGTGAAAAAAAAAATCAGAATATATGGATCTTGGCAACCTGGCTATGAGAACAGCTGGTGAGCCTGATAGCTGCTGGATTAAAAATCAGTGGATGTCATTATGCTTTTGATTTGCCCATACAATAACTCTTACCAATGGGAAAATGATGAGTGACTCACTGTAGCATGTTTTCAGCAAAATCACAAACTAAAACCTCAGAATGTCCTACTACAGTTTTTATTAGCCAAGAGACTATCGAAGTATACAGTGTGAATAAGTGTGTGGTAGAAATAGGCTGCAAAGATGGAACTCAGTCAGCAACCTATTCATTCTATGTGTGCTACAGACATATGTGGCATCATGGCTTCTGTATACGCAGTTGGTCCCATGAGAAAAATAACAGGCTCTTGTGATGGCTGATAAAGGAAAAAAATAATTTAAACATACCTGATTTTAAACCTCTGTTGTTCCATTAACAAGGTTTTCCCAGAAATACCTATAGAAAGCAGGTGATCATATTTGTTATCTGTCTCAGAGTTTATCTATGCATAAATTAGGGAGAGTTTTTTATTATTTATTTTCATTTTATCCGATTGTAATGTAAACTTCCTAAGACATTTCACAGTAACTATGGTAACGGCTTTGACAGTAGCATAATGAATGGTACCCCAGATTTGAGCACTAAGTGTTATGAGTGGGACACTGGCTGCACCTTCTAACAGAAGATCATTAAACTACAATACATACCCTCATCTATAAAATGAAAGGAATAATAGAATCACTGTGTCAAAATGTTGCTGTAGTATATGCTACTTACTTTATATTAGTATTCACCATTTCTTAAATGCTTAGAACAGCAAACGAATGAATGAATTCATGAAACACACACACACAATGCATATACCCTACACATCCTTCTCCCTAATGTGTGTGTGTCTAATAGGGTACCCTTTTTCAATAATCAAAGTTATTGAAAGTTACCTGTAAATCAAGGATGTCGGTGGAAAGTTAAATGCCATCTCAGCATTGCACTGGCACCCTGGAAACAATTGCCTCAGCCAAATTCAGTGCTTCACAGCTCACTCTCCTTGGACTCACTGCAAAGCATTTTCAAAGACATGCCATACCAAGTACAGTTAAATAAAAATGGTCATCTTGTATTTGAATAGTTTTTAAATGCATCTCGCTGGAGCTGGTGATCTTGAGTTCAAGAAGACCTTCACGGTTTTGTAGTTCCTTGGTGTTGATTCAGACACTACAACTAGTATCGCTTGAAATTCTGACACTTTGACATTTAAAGGGAAACTTGTACTTGGAAAGGTTGAGAACCACGAGTCGCAGTGCATGCCACATAACTAAGATGCCTCCACGCGCTCCCTGGCAGAAGCAAAGGGCACTGCGTCAAGAATATATAGGCTGGAGGTGTCCTGCTAAGCCTTCTCTTCTAAAGGGCTCTGGGCATCGTGTGCCTAAATCTGTCTACATTTGTGAATCTCTTTAGGCTTGAAGGTCAAGCCTTGTCTGAAACAACCATTATGAACAAATACTGCCTTCCTTGTTCGTGTGGAGAAGTTGAGATGGAGGAAGGTTACCTTACCACAAATCTTGCAATGTTTCAAAACACCAACATGATTGTCTCTCTAAACATTTACCTTCATTGAGAGTTTCTTCAGGTAGGTGCTGCAATTCCAACAACTTCATCCACTGATCCTCCATCATTGTGACAGAGCTCATAGCAACATTCATGATAGTCATGATGATAATGATGATGATGACAACAATGATAACGATGATGAATAAAAAACAAGAAGAAGACTGATTTTCTATTATATTCTAGTTTATCTAGGTTTCTGGAACTTTCTGACTAAACCACATGCCCAACAGGAAGACATGCACTGTGCTGCATGTCCTCTTTTGTGTTCGAGTGTAATAACAGTTAGTGCAGATGCCCTTTGCCCCCTGACCAGTGAGGCAGCTCAGGCACGGGCCAAACACATGCAATGGGTTCATGAAATCCAATTTCATTTTTCTCCTTCTGAAAATATAAGGCCTCATTTCCAAATTGCCCTTGCTATTGGGTCGGAGATGGGTGATTAGTTTGTCACACGGGGATGGGGATAGAATTGATATGTGTAACACAGCCACCAAAGTTAGAAGTGGAAATATGGCCTCGACCTACTTTTTCTGAAACAATTTAATACTTGCTGCTAAATTCACATTAGAAACATTTTTGTGTTAAGATGCTCTTATTCCATGTCCCAATTTGTCACCTAGCTAAGGGAGAATATTTTCTAAACAAACCACTTTCCTAGATGAGATTAAAAAAAAAATTTAGAAATATATTGACTTCAGATTTTGATAAAATGGATTTAAATATGACTCCTATCTTTTTTTGGTTTTTGTTTTGTTTTTTGTTTGTTTGTTTTTTACCACCTTTTTTCTTTTATTTTACAATACTATTCAGTCCTATCTTATGATTGAGATCTTTGGAAAGTTAAACAAGATCCCCAAGTCTTATTCTGCTGTCTATGTAATACACAAAATGTCCACTATCATGCAGGATTGTTATGTAAAATGGTTTAGGGAACTAAATTGGTATGTTTATATGTTCATGTATTCATATGAACACATAAAATTTACATTCCACTAGATATATGAAGTAGTTACATGAATAATAGTTTTTCTATATTGTATTATTCCTAATAAATGTAATTTGTATAGTAATTAATGAAAGGGTCAGAATACTTGTGTTTTAATAATTAAATGGAATATGAAAATCTCTAATTCAACTCCTCATTTTACAGATATGCAAATGAAGGTAAAAGAACTAATGATGCTCCCTACAAGGGAATTCTCTTGTTTTCTGCCATTGTATCCTTGATATTAAATGTCAACTTATGAGAATGTGCGATTTAAAGAGCTATTCATCTATATGCTGTATTTTAAAATGGGTCATCAGGATAGTTCAGAGGTTAAAAAGCACTTGCTGGTCTTGCAGAATACTCAGGTTCAGTTGCCAACACCTTCATGGTGGCTCACAACTACCTGTAACTCTAGCTCTGATCTGATGCCCTCTCTGGCCTCTGTGATGGACATAAAGGCAATCAGGCATAAACACATACACAAAAATAAATAAAATATAAAATAAAATAGCGCATCAGTCTTGTCCAACTTCACTAAAATTAGAGGCACAGGGGTTAAAGCACTAATACTTGAGGTGACAGAAATGATGTTCTTTTCTTCATACAAAGCCAACTGAGTTATATCAAATTGACGATACAACTGTATCTTCACCATGAAATCAAGTTAATTGTGCAGGTAATGTAGCATATAGCATAGGCGCTATCAGCATAGACTTTGGTCTGATTCAAGTTCTTCTGTTTTTGACAGCTATATGAAGCTTTAATACTATTTATTTCTAGAATCCTAACTCTCAGTTTCCTACTCTATGAAATTGAAATAATGGCTTTACTGTGTATAAATTTTCTGAGCATTAAACAAGTTAATGTTTATAAAACTACTTAGCACAGTATGTGATGAACAAAAACTACCAACTTATGATAGTTACCGTGGTGTGTAGATAATCCATTATCCTCAGAACAGTCATATAATGCACATACCTGAGTATAAATATTTAATTCACATACATACTATGAATACTATGAATAAGAACATGTTACGACTTCCCTTCTGGACCAGAGGTGAGTGCCTGGGTCCAGCCCGGACCCCATCCCTGGCCACCAACCACTCCTGAGAGGCCTGCCCAACTTGGCACCAGGTTCTGGCCACCGGGCAGCTCCCCTTCTAGCCCCACCGGGAGGGATCCCCATTTCCAAGCCCCCGGCAGCCCCTGCAGTCTCCGCGCCCTGCCCCCACGCCCATCTGCCCAAGACCCCACCCACTTCCTGAGACTTAGAGACCGGCCCCCAGCTCCCAGCCTGCCCCTGACGACTTCCCTTCTGGACCAGAGGTGAGTGCCTGGGTCCAGCCCGGACCCCATCCCTGGCCACCAGCCACCCCGGGAGGACCTGCCCAGCTTGGCGCCGGGTTCTGGCCACTGGGCAGCTCCCCTTCTAGCCCCACCGGGAGGGATCCCCATTTCCAAGCCCCCGGCAGCCCCTGCAGTCTCCGCGCCCTGCCCCCACGCCCATCTGCCCAAGACCCCACCCACTTCCTGAGACTTAGAGACCGGCCCCCAGCTCCCAGCCTGCCCCCGACGTCTTCCCTTCTGGACCAGAGGTGAGTGCCTGGGTCCAGCCCGGACCCCATCCCTGGCCACCAACCACTCCTGAGAGGCCTGCCCAACTTGGCACCAGGTTCTGGCCACCGGGCAGCTCCCCTTCTAGCCCCACCGGGAGGGATCCCCATTTCCAAGCCCCCGGCAGCCCCTGCAGTCTCCGCGCCCTACTCCCACGCCCATCTGCCCAAGACCCCACCCACTTCCTGAGACTTAGAGACCGGCCCCCAGCTCTCAGCCTGACCCAGACAACTTCCCTTCTGGACCAGAGGTGAGTGCCTGGGTCCAGTCCGGACCCCATCCCTGGCCACCAGCCACCCCGGGAGGACCTGCCCAGCTTGGCGCCGGGTTCTGGCCACCGGGCAGCTCCCCTTCTAGCCCCACCGGGAGGGGTCCCCATTTCCAAGCCCCCGGCAGCCCCTGCAGTCTCCGCGCCCTGCCCCCACGCCCATCTGCCCAAGACCCCACCCACTTCCTGAGACTTAGAGACCGGCCCCCAGCTCCCAGCCTGCCCCTGACGACTTCCCTTCTGGACCAGAGGTGAGTGCCTGGGTCCAGCCAGGACCCCATCCCTGGCCACCAGCCACTCCTGAGAGGCCTGCCCAACTTGGCACCAGGGTCTGGCCACCGGGCAGCTCCCCTTCTAGCCCCACCGGGAGGGATCCCCATTTCCAAGCCCCCGGCAGCCCCTGCAGTCTCCGCGCCCTGCCCCCACGCCCATCTGCCCAAGACCCCACCCACTTCCTGAGACTTAGAGACCGGCCCCCAGCTCCCAGCCTGTCCCCGACTGCCATTCTGGACCAGAGCTTGCCCCTGACTTCCCTTCTGGACCAAAGAGTTGGACAAGAGAACTCCCTTTTGGACAAGAGAGAGAGTCTTCCTGAGTCTGTCAGATCTTTGTGAAACAAGTCCACTGATAAGACCAAGAAGGAATCACAAGGAGATGGGCAGACGTCAAAGCAGAAGTACATACAGCAAAATGAAGAGCAATACAGCATCACCAGAACCTAGCTCGCCTCCAACATCTAGACCTGAACACCAAAAATTGGAAGAAGCAGAAGAAAGTAGCCTTATGAGTAACTTCATGAAGAAGGTAGAGGCTTGTGTAGAGGAAAAGACAAGAAAATTGGAAGAACGCTGTAAACAACTAGAGGAAAGGGCAAACAAATTAGAAGAAAACAATAAAGCCCTCCAAGAAAACAATAAAGTCCTGGAAGAAAACATTAAAATCCTGGAAGAAAACAATAAAGCACTGAAAGAAAATCATGAAAAAGCAATGAAACAAGCAAAGGAAACAGTCCAAGATCTGAAAAGGGAAATTGAAAAAATGAAAAAGACACAAACAGAGGGAATGCTGGAAATAGAAAACCTGAGTAAAAGATCAGGAACTTCGGATGCAAGTATAACCAACAGAATGCAAGAGATGGAAGAGAGGATTTCTGGCATTGAAGATACAGTAGAAGAAATAGTTCCATCAATCGAAGGAAACACTAAAGCCAACAAAGTCATGAACCAAAATGTTCAAGAAATCTGGGACACCATAAAAAGACCAAACTTACGAATTATAGGGATAGAAGAAGGTGAAGAATACCAACTCAAAGGCACAGAAAATATATTCAACAAAATTATAGAAGAAAACTTTCCCAACTTAAAGAAGGAAATGCCTATGAAGATACAAGAAGCCTATAGAACACCAAACAGACTAGACCCCCAAAAAAAGTCCCCTCGACACATAATAATTAAACAACTAAATGTACAGAATAAAGAAAGAATATTAAGAGCAGCCAAGGAAAAAGGCCAAGTAACCTATAAAGGTAAACCCATCAGAATAAGACCCGATTTCTCAATGGAGACTTTGAAAGCCAGAAGGACCTGGACAGATGTAATGCAGACACTAAGAGACCATGGATGTCAGCCCAGACTAATATACCCAGCAAAACTTTCAATCATCATAGACGGAAGGAACAAGACATTCGAAGACAAAGCCAGATTTAAACAATACCTATCCACAAACCCAGCCCTACAGAAAGCACTAGAAGGAAAATTCCAACCGAGGGAAGTCAGATACACACTTGAAAACACAGGCAATAGATAAAGCCACAACAGTAAACCCCAAAGAAGAGAAGTACACACACACTACCACCAAAAATAACAGAGATGAAGAATCACTGGTCATTAATATCCCTTAATATCAACGGACTTAATTCACCTATAAAAAGACATAGACTTACAGAATGGATACGAAAGCAGGACCCATCCTTCTGCTGCATACAAGAAACACATCTCAAATTCAAAGATAGACACTACCTAAGAATAAAAGGCTGGGAAAAGACTTTTCAATCAAATGGTCTTAAGAAACAAGCAGGGGTAGCCATCCTGATATCCAACAAAATAGACTTCAAACTAAAATCAATCAAAAGAGATCAAGAAGGACATTACATCCTCGTCACAGGAAAGATCGACCAAGATGAAGTTTCAATTCTGAACATATATGCCCCAAACATAAGGGCACCCACATATGTAAAAGAAACATTACTAAAGCTTAAACCACATATAAAACCCCACACATTAATAGTGGGAGATCTCAACACCCCACTTTCACCACTGGACAGATCTCCCAAATCGAAACTTAACAGAGAAATAAAGGACTTAACCGATGTCATGACCCAATTGGACCTAATAGATATCTACAGAACATTCCATCCTAACAAGAAAGAATATACTTTCTTCTCAGCACCCCATGGAACTTTCTCTAAAATCGACCACATACTTGGCCACAAAGCAAATCTCAACAGATACAAAACAATCAGAATAACCTCCTGTGTTCTATCAGATCACCATGGTTTAAAGCTAGATTTCAACAACAACAAAAACTACAGAAAACCTACAACCTCATGGAAACTGAATAATGCTCAACTGAATCACCAATGGGTTAAGGAAGAAATAAAGAAAGAAATTAAAGACTTCCTAGAGATCAATGAAAATGAAGACACCACATACCCAAACTTATGGGACACTATGAAAGCAGTGCTAAGAGGGAAATTCATAGCACTAAATGCCCACATAAAGAAATTGGAGAAATCGCACACTAGTGAATTAACAGCACATCTGAAAGCTCTAGAACAAGAAGAAGCAAAGTCGCCCAGGAAGAATAGACGCCAGGAAATTATCAAAGTGAGAGGTGAAATTAATAAATTAGAAACTAAGAGAATAATACAAAAAATTAATGAAACAAAGAGTTGGTTCTTTGAGAAAATCAACAAGATAGACAAGCCCTTATCCAAACTAACCAAAAGACAGAGAGAGAGAATCCAAATCAACAAAATCAGAAATGAAAAGGGGGACATAACAACAGACATTGAGGAAATCCAGAGAATTATAAGGTCATATTTCAAAAACCTCTACTCCCCAAAACTGGAAAACCTAAAAGAAATTGACATTTTTCTGGATAGATACCACATACCTAAGTTTAATCAAGACCAGATAAACTATTTAAATAGTCCAATAACCCCTAAGGAAATAGAAACAGTCATTAAAGGTTTCCCAACCAAAAAAAGCCCAGGACCAGATGGTTTCAGCGCAGAATTCTACCAGATCTTCAAAGAAGAGTTAATACCAATACTCTCTAAATTGTTCCACATAATAGAAACAGAAGGAACATTACCAAACTCCTTCTATGAGGCTACAATTACCCTGATTCCTAAACCAAACAAGGATGCAACAAAGAAAGAGAACTACAGACCGATCTCCCTCATGAACATTGATGCAAAAATACTCAATAAAATACTGGCAAACAGACTCCAAGAACACATCAGAACAATTATCCACCATGATCAAGTAGGCTTCATCCCGGGGATGCAAGGGTGGTTCAACATACGAAAGTCCATTAATGTAATACACCATATAAACAAACTCAAAGAAAAAAACCACATGATCATCTCACTAGATGCAGAAAAGGCATTTGACAAAATCCAACACCCCTTCATGATAAAAGTCTTGGAGCGATCAGGAATACAGGGAACATACCTAAACATAATAAAGGCAATATATAGCAAACCAACAGCCAACATCAAATTAAATGGAGAGAAACTCAAAGCAATTCCACTAAAATCAGGAACGAGACAAGGCTGTCCACTCTCCCCATACTTATTCAATATAGTACTTGAAGTTCTAGCCAGAGCAATAAGACAACATAAGGAGATTAAGGGGATTCAAATTGGAAAGGAAGAAGTCAAGCTTTCCCTATTTGCAGACGACATGATAGTATACTTGAGTGACCCCAAAGATTCCACCCAGGAATTGATAAAGCTTATAAACACCTTCAGCAACATAGCAGGATACAAAATCAACTCAAAAAAATCAGTAGCCCTCCTATATACAATGGACAAAGAAGCTGAGAAGGCAATTAGAGATACATCACCCTTTACAATAGCCAAAAATGACATAAAATACCTTGGGGTAACACTAACCAAGCAAGTGAAGGACCTATATGACAAGAACTTTAAGTCCCTGAAAAAAGAAATTGAAGAAGATCTCAGAAAATGGAAAGATCTCCCATGCTCATGGATAGGCAGGGTTAACATAGTAAAAATGGCAATCTTACCAAAAGCAATTTACAGATTCAATGCAATCCCCATCAAAATACCAACACAATTCTTCACAGATCTGGAAAGAACAATACTCAACTTCATATGGAAAAACAAAAAACCCAGGATAGCTAAAAGAAACCTGTACAATAAAACAACTTCTGGAGGCATCACAATCCCCGACTTCAAGCTCTACTATAGAGCTACAGTAATAAAAACAGCCTGGTATTGGCATAAAAACCGACATGTGGACCAATGGAATCGAATTGAAGACCCTGACATTAACCCACACACCTATGGACATATAATTTTTGACAAAGAAGCCAAAAGTGTACAATGGAAAAAAGAAAGCATCTTCAACAAATGGTGCTGGCATAACTGGATATCAGCGTGTAGAAGGCTGCAAATAGATCCATATCTGTCACCGTGCACAAAACTTAAGTCCAAGTGGATCAAAGACCTCAACATAAATCCAGCTACTCTGAACCTGCTAGAAGAAAAAGTAGGAAATAGTCTTGAACGCCTTGGCATAGGAGATCACTTCCTAAATACAACACCAGTAGCGCAGACACTGAGACAAACAATCAATCAATGGGACCTCTTGAAACTGAGAAGCTTTTGTAGAGCAAAGGATACGGTCAACAAGGCAAAGCGACAGCCTACAGAATGGGAAAAGATCTTCACCAACCCCACATCTGACAGAGGACTGATATCCAGAATATATAAGGAACTCAAGAAATTAGACATCAAAAGGACCAACAGTCCAATTGAGAAATGGGCTTTAGAACTAAACAGAGAATTCTCAACAGAGGAATCCCAAATGGCTGAAAGACATTTAAGGAATTGCTCAACTTCCCTAATCATCAGGGAAATGCAAATCAAGACAACTCTGAGATACCACCTTACGCCTGTCAGAGTGGCTAAGATCAAAAACACTGAAGACACTTTATGCTGGAGAGGATGTGGAACTAGGGGAACTCTCCTCCACTGCTGGTGGGAATGCAAGCTTGTACAACCACTTTGGAAATCAATATGGCGCTTTCTTAGAAAATTGGGAATCAATCTCCCCCAAGATCCAGCTATACCACTCCTGGGCATATACCCAAGGAATGCTCAATCATACCACAAGAGCACTTGCTCAGCTATGTTCATATCAGCATTGTTTGTAATAGCCAAAACCTGGAAACAACCTAGATGCCCTTCAACTGAAGAATGGATAAATAAATTGTGGCACATATACACAATGGAATACTACTCAGCAGAGAAAAACAACAACATCACACGGTTTGCAGGCAAATGGATGGATCTAGAAAAAATCATCCTGAGTGAGGTAACCCAGACTCAGAAAGACAAATATGGTATGTACTCACTCATAGGAAGATGCTAGAGGTGGAACAAGGATGACTAGACTGCTACTCACATCACCAGTGAGGCTACCTGGAAAACGGGACCCCAAAAAAAGACACGGAGAAATGGACAAGATCTACATGAATAGCCTGGTCATGAGTGGGAACAATGAAGGGCGACAGTCGAGGGAAAGAGTGGGAGATCCTAGCTGGATCAAGAAAAGAGAGGGAGAACAAGGAATAGGAGACCATGGTAAATGAAGACCACATGAGAAGGTGAGAAGGGGAGGAAGCAGAGAGCTAGGGAGGCCCACGGAGATCCACAAAGATACCCCCTCAAAAGACTGCTGGCAATGGTCGCGAGACGGCAGGAACTGACCTACTCTGGTGATGGGATGGCCAGACACCCAAATAGTGGTGCCATAAACCCCATCCAAGGACTGAGGAATCTGAAGGCAGACATCCACGGCTGGGCCCCTGGTGGAGCACTGGGAGTCTAATTAGTGAGTAAGAAGAGGATTTATATGAGCGAGAATTGTTGAAGCCAAGGTTGGATAAAGCACCGGGACAAATAACCAAATGAATGGAAGCACAGGATCTATGAACCAAAGGCTGAGGGGCCCCCAACTGGATCAGGCCACCTGAACGGGTGAGACAGTCAGTTGGCTTGATCTGTTTGGGAGGCAGCTGTGCATTGGTGCCAGGTCCTGGGCTCGTTGCATGAGTTGGCTGTTTGAATCCTGGGACTTATGCAGGGACACTTGGCTCGGTCTGGGAGGGGGGAATGGACCTGCCTGGACTGAGTCTACCAGGTCAACCCCGGTCCTCGGGGGAGACCTTGATCTGGAGGAGGTGGGAATGGGGGGTGGGCTGGGGGGAGGGGTGGGGAGAGGGGGAGAACAGGGGATTCTGTGGCTATTATGTTGAACTGAATGGTGTTGTAAAATAATAATAATAATAATAATAATAATAATAATAAAAAGAGAAAAAAAAAAAAAAGAACATGTTACATCCCCTAAACCATTTTTGCAGCACATCTATAAAAACATTATAATTGAGTTACCGTATAGAATCCCACTGTTGGGAAACATGAATGTGTTCTGATGTTACATGATATAGGTGTGAAGATGACAATTATATGAACTGTATTTTTAAAATGCTTTAAAACACTAGGATAAACACTTAAATCGACTCACTGAAGAATAAATGTTTGCCTTCAAAAGGGTGTTGCCAAATTTCACTTTATCAATTACCTTTATCATAACATCAGTTTTGCCTGCCATAGCTATTCTTGATGTGGGACATTCAGAGTAAGAAGCATGGATTCAGAGATAAACCTCAGGCACACTTCTTCTCAACACAGCAAGTTTGCATTTCACTCATTTGCATTTTTCTTTCGAAACCCAAGTGAGCAACGCTGAGCTGTCTGTTCTTCGGGGCAATAGAATAGTACTCACTTTTTGAAGAATACATTAATAAATTAAAGACTGAAGTAATCAGCCTTGAACTGTTTTACTTGCCCTCCAGGAAATTATCCTCATTGCCTGTGCCTCCGGGATCTTTTGAATTGTCAGCACCATTCAAAACATTTCTTATGATTCCACCAGGGATGTCATTTATTATCATATCTATCGCTTCTCACGCTGCCCTCTCCTGCCTAAACCAAATGAACCAATTTGACTGTGTAACCAAGCATCAGAGTCAAGAATCACTCACAGACTGTAGTGCTGGAAGTTCTAAGTGATGTTAGTGCCTCTGGAGCTGTTGTTTTCCCCTGAGCTACCTTCAGGGTGTTGGAAAACTGCATCAGATCCTGCTTAGACACCAATACTCTTCCCAGATGTCCCTCTTGTTCCTGAACTCCAATACTTACAAAAAGGTTTTAAAGCAATCTCAATTTTCCGGAGTTGGATTCTTGCTCCCTTCTGCCAACAGCTTGCTAGACTCCTGCTTCCCAGCCAGATGGACTATCACACTCCAAAGACCACCCAACTCCCACCCACCTGTATCTGAGTAGCCACTGCTGCTGAAGAGCTCCGGCTGCTGGGTCCCAACCACGTGACTTTAGCCTCAGAGTGCCAATTTAAGACCAGATGCAGAACAAATTTGTTCAATCAACTTGGACCCTGAGTCAGATTCCCACCACATTCTTTGGAAGCCAACTTTCCAACCGAGGCAATTTCCATAGTCTTGGCATTACCTTTTCCTAACTTATTTCTGTCTTCCTACAAGCCAAAATGTTGAGGATTCCTTATGCCACACAAACTGTCTTAGCAAGTACATTTATCACACCTTTGACAACATAGCATCATGCTCTTTCTTACCTGCTGGAACCTCTTTGTGATAGAATATCAATGAGAAGGACCTTCAGGTTACCACCCAGTTTACTTGGATAGTTTGGGGACATTTCCAAGTCTATACTGTCCCAGCAAGAAAATAATATGGTATTCTTTACATTTGTGATATGGAGTTAGAACAAAGTATACCACATAGTTGTATGTTGTCTGTAGTCCTCTATGGACCAAGAAGAAGAGGAGGTGTTTCTTCCTCCATGTGTCTGGGGCTTGGTCAGTGCCACTCTTGGAGTTGTCTTCCTGGTTTTCCCCACTATTCCTATTGTTTCTTCTCTGGGATTTGCTTGTTTTCTCATTTTTCATTCCCTCCCTGAGCAGCCATACACACTATACATTATACACTCTGAGAATACAACAAATCATACCTGGGAGTTACTGTAGGACTCAGTCCTGGGACTGGGCTACAAGGACTATTGAGAGCTCCTTTAATAAGTAAATAAGGGATCACAGTGACACATTAAGAAACACTTGGCTCCCCATTCCCTGGCAAATGACTACAGGTTTCTATAGATCTAAATATATGTTACAAAGCATTGGTAGCTGTGGGAGGAGCAAGGATGAAGGGGAGACAGGAGAGGAAAAAAGGCAGAGAAAAGACAGACAAAAGAGGCAAAGAAGGAGACGGGATGCTTTTGGGCAAGTGAGAAGAACAGTTGGTGGGGAGGAAAGATTTAAGCTATGATCAAGCACAGGGGCAGTCACTTCCAAATCCAAAACTGTCTGCTAATTGCACTGAAAACCCACGACTATTTTTTAATCTCATTTTCATGATCATAGGCTTCTCAGGCTGGCATAATTACCTTTTGAGGTTTCATCAGCATTTGGCCAAATTACTCCATCTCTACTTCAAAATATTCTGCCTCCAGAACTGAATCTAAAGCCTCTTCTCTTTTAACTCACAGCAGCTTGTAAGCTGTTGGCAACTTTGTCCCTGAAGAATGATATAATTAACCTGAGTCCGTTGCATTCCCATTGCTGGATGTCTTATTACTGATTTCTAAGTCAGCCTTCATTTCATTATAAGCAAACATTTTAGAGTATTATTTATTCATGGTTCTAGACTTTTTCCAAATCTACCCCAAGGTACAGTTTTCAGTAATCGCTGTCAGTCATTCTCACTCCATTAAACACCCTGGAGTAGGCATTAGCATGGTAAATAGTCCACAGGAAAGCTGATCCTAAGGGATTAGATAGCAAAGGGACATGCTGTGTCTTTCCTTGAAGTGGCTGGCCTTTTGATTCCATGATCATACTAGCACAAAAATGTAGAAAGTGTGGGGAAGCAGAGAGTAAGCACAAGGCTACTTGCTTGGTCTGAAGGACAATGGTGTGGGGAACTGCTAGGAAATTAGAGGAACAGGTGGTACTCAATTTTATCAACTCAGTGAGCAAAACTGGGCCTTGGCAAACTAAAAAGCCAACCAATTCTTTTCAGACTGCCCTAGAAATTGAATGCCAGCTAATTTTCAAGAGTCATGCTTTTGATTGAAAGGACCATCTCTTCTGCTGGCCAGCATAGCTCCTGCCTAAAAAGAGGGTAACTTTTAAAGGGATCGCTTCCTGAAACACAACTGTGTGATTATGCACTCAGACAAGTGGCAAATGACATGATCAAAAAATAGTACATGCTGGTAGAATGGCTCCATTCTAGCACCTGCCATGCTTTTTGTCTCTTGGGCTTTATGTAGCAAATATCTTCAGCAATGCAGGCTACGGTTTCTATTGCAACTAAGTATTCAACTCTGCCATTGTTGAGTAAAGTAGCAGCCATGGAAAGGGAAAGTAAAATTATAGACATGATTCTTTCCCATAAAGTTTTATATACAAAACAAGCAGGAGGCTGGGTCCATGGGATGGATCATAATGAGGTGCATCCCAACTATCAGAGGTAGATATTTACCAGCCTCAGAAAGAGTCTGAGAAAGAAATTAAGTTATTAGAAATGATAGAGGCAAATCATGGCAAGGAATTTCTTAAGCCAGGATTTACTATTTTGAGTCTCATTTTAGTAGATGAAAGTTAGATAATCATGAGTTCATGTAATTCAGACACTGGCAAATCTCATTAATTCTCTTTAACTCAAATAAGTTATTACCTTCTGGTGTGCCACATACTTGTTTCAACTGAAAATGTCAATACACCCTGGGAGTAAAAGAGCAATACCCATTTTTTAATCCTCCTGTAAACTGGATGCTCCATGCTAACAGCGGGATTTGAACACTTTCTTCCAATGTGACTGCAGCCCAAGGGGAGAAGCTTCTAAACAAACTTAATAAACGGTTTAGTTTTTCATAATTTCCAACTCTTCTGGGTGGGAGGTTTTGTTGTTGCTATCACTGTTTGGCCTGCCAGTTAAAACACATCCACTGCCTCTCGTCTCCACCGTTCTTTTCCAGCCTCTCTGAAGTTCATCTCCCAGCTAGAGCTGTTGTAAGTTTACCTCTGATGTAACAGACAGGATTTTGATGGGGGTGGTGGTGGTGGTGGTGGTAATGGTGGTGGTGGTGGTGGTGGTGGTGGTGGTGGTGGTGGTGGTGGTAATGGTGGTGGTGGTGGTGGTGGTGGTGGTGGTGGTGGTGGTGGTGGTGGTGGTAATGGTGGTGGTGGTGGTGACAACCAGGAAAATGTTTAGTAGTTCAGATTTCACCCTTTATCTTTATTTTTCTCAGTTTTATGGGAGGCATATAGTTGGCCTTCCTCTCACAGAGTAGGTGAAGAAAAACTGGAGGGATGGCTGGCCCTCAGCTCTATGGCATGCCCTTTAGGTCTCCATTGTTACCTGTATATGATGTTGATACTATTTTACTTTCTAGATAACTGACTCATGGGTAATGAGTTCCATCAAGCTTTGGAAATGACTCTGTTGTATTTCGTTGGAACCCAGAGTACAACCATTTTCTTCAAGCCTCAAAGTCCTCATCTATGGTGGCCAATTTTCTTGACTCAATGCCAGCAAGTCACCGTCTCTTCATCACCTCACTAGGATACTTCAGGGAACTGTGACATACCAGAGTGATTTGCAGACCATCTTCAGACAAGAACAAGCATAATCACTGAGTGCCACTTTGGATGTATTTGTGACTTAGACTTTCTACCAAGGCTGAACGACTTCTCTTCAGTATATCTAGGAGAAAACACAGTAATCCTGAAAGGGTAAAGGCCCTTCCCTACTCATCTTATATACTCAAAGTCAACTACACTGTTGCTTATATTCCTATCTACTCACCCATTTCTCTGGTGTTTCCTTTACTATTTTCCCAACAACTATTTAGACTCTTCTCTCTCTGTCTCCTTCCCTTTCTCCATTTCTCCCTCCCTCTCTATCTATCCCTTCTTCCCTACTTCCCTTCTTCTTCCCATCAGTCTCTTTCTACCTCTACTTCTTCCTCTTCCTCTCCCTCTCCCTCCATCTCTAACTCTGCACAACAAAGGCCACATGGAAACAGAGTTCTGGAGTCAAGCTTTATATGTCTTATGTATTTCATATTTCATGGGAATATGACAACATAGAAGGCTCTGTGTTTTGATAGAGCATGGCTTTCATCTGTATTCTGTAAACATCTGTTCATAATGTGCCAATATCAATTCACTTTCTCTTTGATTTCTCTTTGGTAACATTTAAATTCTTCCAAAAATTGATGCCTACATCCCACTAAAATGATTAATTAATTAAGTGGAGTGCTATACTGCAGAGATATCAACTCTTTCACAATCTATGTGTCGCTTTGAAGACAATCGTCAATGTATTAGTCAGTTTCTGTCACTGTGGGGAAAAAAGTCTGAGAAAGCAACATAAAGAGATGAAATATTTATTTTGACTCAGAGTTTCAGAAGTTTCACTCCATGATCTTTTGGCTCCCTTGTTCTTATACCCAGGTTAGGGCAGAACCTCAACATCATAGTGAACAACATACAGTCAAACAAAGAAGAATATCTCATGGTAAGCAGAAAGTTGAGAAGAGAGAGCGAGAGACAAGAGGTCTTCCAGAACAGGCCCTCGGGGACAACTTTTTGCAACTACATTCTCCCTCTTTATCTCTTCCCCCTTCCAAACAATACCATCAAATTCTGACATCATACAACGAATCCTTCAATGGATTAAACCATTGATTAGGTCAGAGCCAGCCTTCATGATCTTATCACTTCCACCCTTTTTCAGAGCATTACCTTGGAGACCAAACCTCCAGTGCATATGCTATTATGGGTTATTTCAAAACCAAACCACAAGAGAGAACGACAAATGTCTACCTCTTCAGATAAATATATTTGAGTTTAGTCCTCACTACATGCACACGCACAAGTAGACTAGGGGAAGAGAAGGGGAGTTGTCCAGAATTTCTCACCTCTAGAAGACAAGATATCAAACTTCCCATAGACTTCCTAAAGTGAAGAGGGTCAGCATGCTGCAGGTCAGTCTTAGAGTTCCAACATTCAGGAGATAAAAGCAGTAAGACTGCAAGTTGGGAGCCAGCTTAGATTATAGAGAAAGACCCTGGCTCAGAGAAAATTAAATGAAACAAAACTCACAACAATTTTATACTACTCATGCACTACATTAGTCACTTTATGAGATATATCACTTTATGACTATATATAGTCATCCTACGACTAGTCATTCTATAAGCAGAAAGTTTATTTTATATTTTTAATTTTTGCTAAGCTCATTTTTGCTAACATATAATTTTTAATTCTATCATTCAAATAATTAAATGAGTAGGTCAAGTATAATTCCCACGTACAGATAAGGAGACATACACACAGACACACATTCACTTTATGACATATCTGGATGATTTTATACATTACTGCAAAGTTCTATCTGAGAGTTCATATGGCAACATTATATTAAATCTTTTATGAGTCATGTGGTAATGGTTTTGTCCTAAATATATTTAGAATTATAATTTTTATAGATCCCTTTCCTAACTCATTATTTTTTGTGATGGCTGAATCTTTGCAGCATTTTGACTCACTACTCAATCTGAAAGTATGTTGAACCTTTCTTCATAATTTGCCCAACTATGCTGACTAATCTCAATTTTCCCTTTCCTTTCCAACTCTTCTCCTGCTAGGTCTTGGCATGATTTTATTCAACTACTTATAAATTATAAACTCTTGCTTCACATCATGTGTATTCTGAGTGTGTGCCTTTCGCTGCATCTTGAAAACATCATCAGCCTGTTTATACGTTTTGGAAACAAAAGGCACTAGCTGTGTGGAAGCTATTGACTGCCAAACTCTTACTAGCTTATTTCAAATTGTGATATATTGCTGCAACAAACAGCTACTGAATCTTTTAATGTAAATTAATGCCATTTTTAAGACGGGCTAATGGCCCTTGGCTCTCGGGAAGAATGGAAAGATTTTGTCAGTGGCTGTTCCTTACTGAAAATCCTCAGTGAAAATTCAGACTCCATGATTTCTGGAAGCAAATAGTTCTTCTTGGTGACATACTGAAAACACCCACCCCCGCATCATCTAGTCCACACTCTTCTTCTTGGTCTGGCTAGGACTTATTACAGAAGGAGGGGTATATCTTTTGCCCACTTCCTGGAATAGTTTTTGTTTTCTGTAGTAGGGGATCCTTTGTACTTTGTTAAACTCCGACTACTAAGCCAACAGACTAACCTCTCATTTACTTGATGAAGAAATGGGTAAGAATTACTGACTAGTCTCATGAATACTGAATTTATTCTTCCCTGAGAAGTCAAAGACAGACTCTGTCTTCTCTAGCACTAAGCTATCATGAGCATCTGGCTACATGATGTACACATGTGCTTATTAAATGCTATTCACATACAAAAGAGCCTCCTAGGATTTTTAAAAGATCAATTTTATTTACATATATATGTATGCATATGCAATGCTTTTTTCTTTTAATAAAATAAGCTCTTATTCATAACATTTCCCACATTCTCAGTCCTAAAGCCTCTCTTACCTTTCCCTTGGCAGTATGATTTTTATGAGCAGCTAGGAAGGCCTCTCAGCTTCTCACATTTATTTGTTGATTCAAACTCCCCAAGTTCCTCTTTTCTTCTCAACAAAATTGCTGGCCAGAAGTAAGAAAAGCCCTTGCTCACAGTACAGTCTGAGGATTATGAGTAGCAGCATACAAGAGCAGGCTTCCTAAATCCTACCTACAGGGCATTCCCAATGTCCAGTATAAATACCAGATGTCTTTGCCCCTTCTCTTACTCTAGCAGCAGCAGTTGCATCTATCCTGCAACTATTTTATTCTAGGTTAGATTCTATATTTAGAAGAGAGCCTTCTCCACCTCGGGAAGTCACCCCACTTACAGGACAATGCTAAACAAAAACACCAGTTAGTTGCACATGCGATGGAAAATTGTAGTCAGTCCAATGAATAACAAAAAAATACAAACCTAACAAATGACTTTAATTGGAAGCTCTCCTGTCTCCATCTGCTCTAACATCTTTCACTGAGTCCTGCTTATTATTGCTGGAGACAGATAAGCTTCTAACTAATCTGAATGAAGTGAGGTGTGACACCAATTGTTGCTTTTGAACTCTTTTCTGATTAATAAGTGTGCGGACTTCTCTTCTGGACCAGGGGTGAGTACCTGGGTCCAACCCGGACTCCATCCCTGGGCACCAGCCACTCCGCGAAGACCTGCCCAACTTGGCACCAGGTTCTGGCCACCGGGCAGCTCCCCTTCTAGCCCCACAGGGAGGGATCTCCTTTTCCAAGCCCCCCGGCAGCCCCTGCAATATCCGCGCCCTGCCCCCACGCCCATCTGCCTGAGACCACAGCCACTTCCTGAGACTTAGAGACCGGCCCCCAGCACCCAGCCTGTCCCCGACTGTCATTCTGGACCAGAGCCTGCCCCGGACTTCCCTTCTGGACCAGAGAGTTGGACAAAAGAACTCCCTTTTGGACAAGAGAGAGAGTCTTCCTGAATGTGTCAGCTCTTTGTGAAACAAGTACACCGATAAGACCAAGAAGGAACCACAAGGAGATGGGCAGACGTCAAGGCAGAAGTACATACAATAAAATGAAGAGCAATACAGCATCACCAGAACCTAGCCCGCCTCCAACATCTAGACCTGAACACCAAAAATTGGAAGAAGCAGAAGAAAGTAGCCTTATGAGTAACTTCATGAAGAAGGTAGAGGCTTGTGTAGAGGAAAAGACAAGAAAATTGGAAGAACGCTGTAAACAACTAGAGGAAAGGGCAAACAAATTAGAAGAAAACAATAAAGCCCTCCAAGAAAACAATAAAGCCCTCCAAGAAAACAATAAATTCCTGGAAGAAAACAATAAAGTCCTGCAAGAAAACAATAAAGCACTGAAAGAAAATCATGAAAAAGTAATGAAACAAACAAAGGAAACAGTCCAAGAACTGAAAAGGGAAATTGAAAAAATAAAGAAGACAC